>NC_133205.1:19357746-19427746 GCF_958299795.1 Porites lutea | reverse complement strand
GCCAATGGTTGATGATACAAGGGACCAGGGAGAGTAAGATTTTAGGGGGAAGTGGATGTTTTGTTCGATTCTCGTATTTCATGTTCGTGACATGTTGTCGTCTCGCCTTATTTCAGACATTTATACCTTGTTTTAGATGGTTTTAGATTGTTTGCGAGTGGTTGTAGATGTTTTTGAGGTGGTTGTAGATGGTTGTAGGTGGTTGTTGAATTTTTTTGAGGTGGTTGTAGGTGGTTTTAGGTGGTTGTAGATGGTTTTAGGTAGTTTTAGGTGGTTTTAGGTCGTTCCATGTTTTAGTAACTACGGTCACCCTTAAATTACACCGCGGTCAAACGTCTAAATCGTTATTTTTGTTTTTTATTGCTGGGCATGTTTCATTTACCAGTTAGAGAAAAATGGGCAAAGATGTATAAATCAGTTAGTCAACATAACTATCTTTCAATTTTTCTCAAAATTTGAGCTTTTTTCGCTGAAAACAACGCTTCGCGCTAAAAGAGAATCATGTTTGAAAATGGCTCCGATAATAATGTCAGCATCAGTTTTCAATCACTTAGAACTTTTTTAGTAAACTTTTAAAAAGTTTAGTAAACTTACAGGATGTTGGTAATACCCTAAACTTTCGATAGTGAAAGTAGCAACCTTAACTTTGAAGTATTTCGCTTAACTTTTGCAAATTTCACTCGTTTGACCGCTGTTAACCCTTAAATGATATCTACAATAGCAGGAGCCCATCAAAGGGAGCCTCCATCTCCCATACATGCCCTTGGAGTCAACCCTTTCCCGAGTAGATTTATAATTAGAACGGTTCCAAGGGGAGACTTCGCGCGCCGACGGTGGGAAGAGCCAATCACAACAACGAAATAGCAATGCTATGGTGCTTCATCGAACAGCAGGAAATTCGGTGTTGACAGGCCAGACACAATCATAAGCTAGTGAAACGTGACTTTAGCGTTTCCCTCAGAGATTTTCTTTCTTTTCTTTCTAGTGGGTAGATTATACTGTGGAGAGTTTTACAGACACTCTGACTATGTTAATCTTCATTTTGGTTAGTTGTCTCACAGTTAGAGGCCTTGAAGCTGGTCACATGCATAATGATTAACTACTACCTGCAGTCTGTAGTTCTGACAGGATTCGTTTTTTTTAGCCAATATTTTTGAGCGTTAAGGTTCTTATTTCGGCTAAATGACTCAATATTAATCAAATTTCTAGTTTTTCAAGGCTTTTTTTTTCCCGAAGTGCGTTTGTCTGAATAAATACTTGTAGTCCTTGTGGTTGTTTTGTCCGTCAGCTAGTGATGATTCCCTGCTATGTTTTGTAACGCCGGGCCCAGCCATTGTTTTCTCGCAAAAAAGTGATCCACAGATCAGGGGCACCCAACGACAATTTTCCGAAAAATATCTGTTCGGAAGACGATTTGAGATCTAGAATTTTCGGAACATTTGTTGTAAAATTTTTTGCTTGCCTGCCTCTCCTAGGATTTTCGAACATCTAAAAACTACTATAGTTGCCCATTTTTAACGGATTTTTACCCTTAAAAGGTCACCTAGAATTTTCGGGAGCCTTTTTTCTAGCTGAAAATTTCGAAAAGGTAAGTTTTGATCCCTATAATTTTCGGATCACTAGACTTTCAGCTAGGAAATCCGAACAGATGAAAAAATTTTAGGGGATAAAAATGTGCCTATATCTACCGTTTAAATACTAAATACGTTTAACAATGCTATGTTTAAGTGGTTTTGAACTATATTCTCGTTGGGTGCCCCTGACAGATGCGAATTCGGAGGAAAGAATTAAGCCTAAACTTCTGCATTAACTGCTGAGAATTGTCCTGTTAGTCAGTCAGAATTCTTTTGGCGCAGATACAATCCATTTTTTTTTTCCTGAGATAAGTGGGTCTTTGGACTGGAGCGCGATGTCACAAATTCCTCCGTTAGCAAATTATTCACGGTCGAACAACTGTTGTCTTCTGTTCAACTTTTCAAGTGCCAGTTTTATCAGGCAACTCTCATGGTGATACAAGTCAGTTGTAAAGGAAGACTGTCATTTCTCAAATTTCGGAACTGAAGCATTCCTCGTTAGTTGCTACTTAGGTCATCGCTTTTGCATGCGGTGCTTAACTGGCGAAATCCACTCCACGGTGATGACAAAAATCAAATGATCCTGGCACTTTTTCGGCGCTGATCATCGAAAAGTTCCAAATCGTTCACAGAACGCTTAATCATCGACTCTTTTCAAGGTGCATGCTTAAATGTGGGATGTAAAGCAGCAACAAAAAAAACTCGCAAAGATAACCTTTCCGTGACCCTCAGTTCGCTGCCTTTGTCCTATCGCTTCATGCTCAGTCTCAGTCGGGTAAATTCATTAACTTTTATTTCCCAGTAGCTGTAAAATTGTAAAAATGGACGTATAGTGAAAAAGGAAAACGGTCGAAGGACGGGCTTATGAGTTCGACTTCATCCAACTTCATTTTTTTCACGGTGACATACGAGACTCACGGAAATATGACACTTTTCGCGAAAAACAAGCCGTTCTATATATAAATCTACTCGGGAAAGGGTTGACTCAAGAAATTAAAGGAGATGGAGGCTCCATTTAATGGGCTCCTGACAATAGGCATGTTTCAGGGCGCTGAAAAAGTCCAAAAGAGAACCAACTTTCGATTTTGGGTGTGGTCATTTAGGGTAGTACCCGGTCAACCTCAGTTTTTCGTGGGAAATCTAATGCCGCAAAGATTCTGGGAACGAGAACCCTTTGTTGTGTGCAATGGCAACCATGATCATCGAAAATGAGGAGAAAATGGTAAAGTTTGTGGGCAAAACTTCCTGCAAATGGACAATTCTATTATTACTATCAGTGGAAATATTACGTTCCTCGTTCTGTGGCATTTGTGGGCAAATTAATTCGCCGGTGTAGCTGCAAATCACTGGAATGTTGACCACGTTTTGCGCTGTGTCCATGAAACCACATCGTGGCTTTAGAATTTAATCAACGGATTCGGCTTATGCTTAGAGGTAAGCTTTTATTTATTTTCCCTTTATGTATAAAGAACATCTTTAGTTATATTCTTTTAAGAAGAGTTTTCCTTGTCTGAAAGTTTAGTTTCAGTAAACATGGAATGTTTGTTTTCTTAATTAATTCAGTAAACTAACGGTCAGTATAAAACACAGACTGCGGACTATGTATTTATCATGGGTTATGTAACCTTTTCTTTGGGGTGTTACATGGTATGCTGTTCTGTTGCTTCATTAGCGGTAGGCTATATATTTGAGTTGTTCTCATTTATATTCATTCGCGTCTTACGACCGTCCCTACGCCCTCAAAATTATGTCCGATGTTGAAGACGTTACTCCAGCGAGCACAGATTTTCCTGGCAGCGACGTTTTGCTGCCTTCGCTCCCTAATCAACCTTTGTCTCAACCTCTCGAAGCTTCAGTACCAATCCAGTCTTCAGAATCCAGTGATATAGCGTCCGCGTTCTCTCTATTTAAGGATTATTTCGACAAGAAGTTGGGCGCCTTGAAGCGCGATATTCAAGACGAGTCGTGCAGTAATACCGATTCTGTGGCCAAAAAGCTTAAATGAAGAATCCAAGATCACGTTTAGATTCGAAGGTAATAAGAAACAGTTTCAATTCAACTCCGACCTTGCAGAGAAGGTGAAGTCGGCGTCAGTTGCTCTCGGGAAGAGAAAATTAGACCTTGTAAAAACTCACCTGGAAGAACTAGACTCTGACATCAAGAAGCGCAACAAACTTATCAGACTGGCAGACAAGTTCGCCGGCGGTTGGGATTTGGTGAACGAGTATTTATCAGACGAGCTGGCTAGCGGGTCAGAGGACGAAAAGCGTATCCGCCGTGCCGAGCATAGGGCCCTTCGTAAACGCAACCAACGCCAACAGAAAGCGAAGCCATCCAAGCAAGGTTATTCACAACTCTAATCATCTACCGCAGCCACCGCGTTTGCTGGCCAACATTCATCATCCTCCAGACCTATTTCTCGTACTTTTGGCGCTTTCAGCAAACCAAGATCAAGTGATATTTGTTTCGCCTGCGGCCAGCAAGGTCATTGGACATCTCAGTGTCAAGTTAATCCTCAAGCCAGATCTTCAAGCTCGGGGCCGTCCTTTCCTAGTTCTTGTGGTTTTTCGGGCATTGGAGGTAAATAGGACCACAGAATTAAAAACTTGTTCTCCAAGGTTAGATATTAGCTTTACTCAATTTATTAGACATGTATCCTTCTTATTTGGAGTATTTCAGGGAAAGGGACTCTAGTTCATTAGTCGATTTCGATTATAATCGTAATCTATTTGAATTTGAACAGAATTACGCATTGCCAGTACTTAAGGGTAGACTTAGGTCCTGTTTTAGTTATTGGCACACTATTGGTGCCAATAGTTTTGTTATCGATACTATTAAATTCGGTTATCGGATCCCATTCATTAGCACACCTTGTCAGGCGCGTTTTTCTAACAATCATCAGTCAGCTCTTAATAATGCGTCTTTCGTGGAGTCGGCTATCGCTGAATTAGTCCACACTCACGCCGTCGTTGAGGTGCCCTTTATTCCACATGTCGTTAATCCACTCTCTGTCTCGATACAGTCTTCAGGCAAGAAGAGGCTTATTCTGGACTTACGTCATGTCAATCATTTTATTTGGAAACAGAAGTTTAGGTGTGAAGATTGGAGAGTTTTATTATCATATGTTAATAACGGCGATTACCTTTTCAGTTTTGATCTCAAGTCTGGATATCATCATATCGATATTTTTCCGGATCACCAAACTTTTCTGGGTTTCTCCTGGGTTTTTTCTGGTACCGTTCGGTATTTTTGTTTTACATCACTTCCGTTCGGTCTAAGCTCAGCCCCATACGTCTTCACCAAGTGTCTCAGACCACTCGTTAAGTTTTGGAGGTCTAACGGGATTAAAATTGTTGTGTTCCTCGACGATGGGTGCGGAAAAGGGGATTCACTACCTATGGCCAAGGAAAATTCATTGTTTGTGCAATCATCCTTAAGCAGTGCGGGGTTTGTTGCCAACTCCGCCAAATCACTATGGAACCCCACTCAGGTGCTTGTTTGGTCGGGTTTAAACTGGGACTTAGTTATCGGTACCATTTCTATTACCGATAGACGTATTTGCAAATTTATCGCTCTGATTGACAAATTTCTTCTATCCGCACCTTATGTTACGGCTCGGGATTGTGCCGTTATCGCAGGTCATGTTATGTCCATGTCGCCAGTTTTGGGTAACCTGACTCGTCTCAAAACCCGTTTTCTTTACAAGGTCATAGAATCCTGCCGTAGTTGGGATTCTCGTTTTTTTTTTTTTTTTTTTAATATCGGGCTTCATAATGATTGCCTCTCTGAAATATTTTTCTGGAAAAACAATATCGTTAGTCTTAATACGAGACCTATTTTGCCTTATAATGCTCCCCTTTTGTTTAGCTATTCGGACGCTAGCAACGTCGCCTGCGGGGCTTTTGTTGTGGGCACTAATGAGGTGTCCCATCGTATGTGGACCGCTTGCGAAGCAGCTAAGAGCTCTACCTGGAGAGAACTTAAGGCTATACAATTTGCCTTAAGTGCGTTCAAAGCCTCAGTTCGGGGTAAGTGTGTAAAGTGGCATTCTGACAGCCAAGGGGCCGTTCGTGTTGTGGAGATAGGGAGTCCTAGTGCAGAATTGCATTCTATTGCGCTTGATATTTTCTATTTTTGTCGAACTTACAATATTACACTTATTCCCCAGTGGGTTCCCAGGGAACTTAATGCTTGTGCTGATGCGATTAGCCACATTGTAGACTTCGATGACTGGTATACAACCCCCGAGTTCTTCGCACACTTGGACCACCTTTGGGGCCCACATACAGTCGACAGGTTTGCGAATGCTGCCAACGCCCATCTTCCCAGATTCAATTCTAGGTTTCGCGTACCCAGCACTGAAGCTGTTGACGCATTTTCAATCTCGTGGAATGGAGAGAATAATTGGCTAGTCCCTCCCGTCCACTGCATTACTAGGGCGGTTCAGCATCTCCTTGTATGTGGTGCGGTTGGTACTTTAGTCGTCCCTTATTGGCCGTCTAATGTGTTTTGGCCTTTCTTGTTCGCAAATGCTGTTCAATTCCGACCGTACGTCCTTGAGTACATTAATTTTCCCGACCCCTCAGGGATTTTTGCCCTTGGGTGTTACAAAGATTCACTCATTGGTTCAGACAGGTTTAACAGCGCGGTGCTGGCAGTCAGAATTGGCGCTAAGGGGCCTTAGTTTTTTCAAGCCGAGTGGCTTTATGTTGGCTCACGTGTTTTTTATTCCGCTCGTCGGTTCATTTGTCCTCGTTTCGCATGAAACTAGCTCGCCGAGTGGCTTGTTTACCGTCGTTTTTGAGCTGGCCCATTCGGCCTTAAATAGTTTTGCATCCGGTCAGAGGCATTACCAAGCGTCCATTTTTTATTGCCGTATTGACTCCCAGTGCGTGTACTGAGGAATTTTGCCATATATTTTTGTTCTTATCCTCGTAGAAGTTCTCAAAGATGCCTTGCAGCCTAATTTTCAACAGGTTGAAGACGGGCGACTCCGGGCACTGGTTCAAGATCTCCCCGCAGTTCTTCTTAAATCCAAAGCCGACAGTACCGCGAGGAAGTACGAAAAGGGCTTCAATACGTGGAGAAAATGGGCTTCTCAGTTTAAAGAAATTGTTATATTTCCCGCTTCTAGTGTGCACGTTTCATTGTTCTTTCTTAGCTTGATTCAAGAATCTGCTTCTTGCAGTACTATTGACGAAGTCCATTATGGGCTCAAGTGGGTGCATGATTTGGCAGGTCTATACCCGACCCCTGTAATTCCTCGTTAGTTTTACCTTTAATAGAATCTGCTAAGAGGCTTCTCAGTATCCCTGTTAAAAAGAAAGAGCCTGTGACCCCCCGAGGCTATTCAGCTTTTATTTTCTAAGTATGGATCGTCTTCAGCTAGTTTGTCTGATTTACGAGTGCTTACTTTGTGCGTTTTAGGTTATGCAGGGTTTTTTCGCTTTAACGAGTTGGTTCAGTTACGCAGGTGTGATTTTCAGTTTGAAGATTCTTTTATGAGAATCTTTGTTCATCGAAGTAAGACTGACGTTTACAGGGATGGGGCTTGGGTTGTTATCGCTAAAACTTTAAAGGCATACATGTCCTTATTTATTAGTTCAACGATATTTTGTGGCCGCTTCTTTTTCAGCAGACAGCGAAGAGTTTGTTTTTCGCCCTCTTGTTTTTCTTCGCAGTACCGGAGCTTATAAATTGCGCGGGTCTGTTCCTTTTTCTTATACTAGAACGCGGGTGCTTAGCGCTTTCGATTCCATCGGCCTTCCTAAGCAAGACTACGGTCTCCATAGCCTTAGGGCCGGAGGCGCCTCCGCTGCTGCTAATGCTCGAGTGCCTGACAGATTGTTTAAAAGACACGGCCGTTGGAAATCAGACAAGGCAAAAGACGGTTACATTAAGGATAGTGTTTCATTCATTGTTGTCGGTTTCATTATCACTGGGTATTTAATTTTCCGTATTTCCCGTTCTTTTAGTTCGCACACGGCTCGTGTTGACACACCCCAATTGAGGTTGCTTGTTACATGATAAATGTTTTATATTCGTTTGAGCGGGGTAGCGAATTAGAATATAAATGTAGTTATCATGGGTTATGTAACCTTTTCTTTGGGGTGTTACACGGTATGCTGTTCTGTTGCTTCATTAGCGGTAGGCTATATATTTGAGTTGTTCTCATTTATATTCATTCGCGTCTTACGACCGTCCCTACGCCCTCAAAATTAAATACCCAGTGACCAGGGGTTTCTCTTAGACATAGTTTTTTGCATGCTGCTATATGAAAAGTTTAGCACGTTTTGTATGAATCATTGTTATACGAGCATAGTTTGGATCATTTTGTTGGGTTGTTTTTCTTGCTGTAATTTTTTACATTTCCGAGTTTTCATTCTGTTTGTTGTATTATTTCCATCCATTCTGTTGATGAAGGCATAATAAAGAGGGTCGCACACGGCTCGTGTTGACACACCCCAATTGAGGTTGCATGTTACATGATAAATGTTTTATATTCGTTTGAGCGGGGTAGCGAATTAGAATATAACTTGTTTTCACCATGCAAATGAGCAGGTGACAACAATAGTCCCAATGTTTTCTAACCCTAAAAACAATGGTCCGCAGTCAGTCCGCAGTCCGCATTTTACACTGCACCGTAAATTAATGCTTGAAGCGGGAAATTTAAAGTGAAAGTGTTTTCGCTTTAAACTCCTGAACTTTAATCAATTTTAAATTTGATATTGTTTGCAATATTTCTATTTGTAGGGAATTTCTGGGAATACACATTCATAAAATGAATATTACAGTCAAACCTCCATCTCTGACTACTTTGCTTGTATATGATCATCTCCAACATTTCACAATTAGTTCATGCATCAGTGTTGAGAAAAGAGAGTGTAAGAGTTGCTTGAGGCGCAGCCAAGAGCAACTCTAGCCTCTTGAAATATGCACGGCTGAAGCTTGAGCTAATTGTTTTATAACATCGTAGGTGATGAATGCAGCAGTTAATGTAAAATATTATTATTGTAGTGTGTGCTCAAGGAAGTGCGTGTCAATGTAATGTGTTTCATATAATAATTGCAAATTGGGGGACTCAGTTCATTGACAGGGAAGGGATATTAAGGCAAGGAAGGGGGAAGTAAGAGTTGGACGTACAGAGGAGGTGCAAGGAGCTGCAAATATAATATGTGACCCTCCAAATGATTTTAAGGACAAAGGTGATGACACTCTCACAACACGCTAACACAACACACTTAGTGTATCCAAAGACACACAGTTTATGTGCATATTTAATTGCTGAAGCAATCAGTGACACACTATGTTTTGTTTCAGTGTATTTAGCACGCTTACCCTTTGTTTTAGTCAAGTGTGATCAATGACATTCTTAGTGTGCAAGTTGACACAGATTAACATGTTAAAGTAAAACAAAACGTATCTTGAAAATATAACTCTCGTATAAATTTAATTTTTTATTGGATAGCCTCCATGCCAACTTTCAGTGAACAAACAATAAAATTCCCTGCTCTTTTTGTGTTTTTGCAATGAAAAGGTAATGCTTTGATCGTCAGCTTTAGGCAAAAAATGTCTGCCAATAAAAAGTAAACAAACAAGCACTTGAAATTCACTTCTGTGACTTCCGCTGTAGTGTAGATGAAGTTTCTTGTCTAAAAATGATGTTGAATGAATCTGCAAGTCTTAGAAAAACCTTGATCAGTATTATAACCATGACTGTTTCCCCTTGCTTTTAAAAACGTTAGGTTGCTGTTGTATGTATGAAGTCTACAAAAAACTTTTGATGTGTGTAAAAGCAAGAAGTTTCATATTACATGTGACATGCCTCGATTTGCTAAAATTGAAGTAGTGCTACAAATGGTGCACTCAGAGATTTCTCAGATCATTTGTTCTGTGTTATCTTTGTCTTTTTTGTAGTACGTTTTGTGGTAAATTTTTGAAATTATCCCATCACAGTAACATTACATTTAAACTTAGAAAAAGATTCTCGGCAGCTGTATTTCGATCTTTCTTCAACCCGTCGCATGAGACAAACGCAAATACGTATACATGTACCTTCACATGCTATGCTCCAAAAATAAACACACCATTCTACATTTCAAGAGATAGACTTCATGATAATAATTTTCTAGCTTAAGTTTTATGATTTATCTACAACTTGGCTATGTAATGTTGATGTGTTAGCTCATGTTATGCGGTCGAGGTAATTCGTTTAACATTGTTTCAACCTTTAAATTCAAGGTGCTCTAAAAGAAAGCTAAAAGAAATATGTTTGTAATGTTTGGGGGAAAAAAAAAACATGCTCCACATAAACTGAAAATTCAAAGAGTCTGGTTTAAATCCTTGATTCCTTTGTAGAAAATGTTTCAGCTTTGTTTTTCTGATCACGAAGCTGACTGATTATTTACTGATAAGAGCTTTGGCTTCCACATAAGAATGACTGTACAGTGATTGTATTACAATAATGTTACTTTCACTTCTAATCCAGTAAGTTTGCGTGCAATGAGTATGGTGTCTTCTTGCATCCTAGCTTTTGTTATTGAAAGGTAACTTGCTTTCCATGTTAGGCTGCTCACGCTTCATTGTTCTATTTTATTGAAGCACGCTTTATTGTTTTTAGTCTGTTAATAATTTTGCGACAAAAGCATTGCATAATTAAAGTGTGCTCTAGTGTGCTTTGTAAGTGACGTGTTAAAGTCTTGACTTTACAATTTCTTTTGTGTTTAAGTGGAATCGTGTTGTGAGCATGTTATCACCTTTGTCCCTGAAATCATATGGAGGGTCACATAATGCTTTCTTATTCCTTTGGCCCATTTTTGGTCCAAGAACTACCATATGGGATTCAAACAAACCCCCCCCCCCCCAAAAAAAAAAAAAAATCCCTGCACCAAAATTTAACCCCCCAAAAACCCCATGCCGAATTTCTGAACTAAATGATATAACACAAAAATAGAACCATTTAGTTTTGAATAACCAAAAAAGTCCCTTCTTAAATCAAGCTACCCCAAAAGTTTCTTGCCAAAATTTTCCTACCCAACAGCATCCTGAAATTGAAAATTTCAAACCAAGAAAAATCCTTTCATTGTTGCTGTCACTTGAAATCCACAGTATTCCCCCTGGGATCTGCTTCAAGGATAAAAAGAATTTTAAAAAAAACCAAAATTTGCAGTGATTCAACAGTAACTCTAGGTATAAGTGGGCCTTATCTTAACCTAAGATGATTTCTGTAACTGCCTTTAACAGTGTCATACACACTTGGGATGTAAGCATGAAAGTGAGGCCTTCTTAGGCCCACCAGATCTACTGCAAACTTCAAAGAAAGGGCGGTGAAAACAAGAACGATTTGTGATTTAGTTAGAGATTAAAAATTAAACTCAAAAGATTTTCCTTGAGCAGTTATAGTAAATGAAAGTGCATTGGAAGGTGGACAGTAGAGAATTAACTGTAGGCAAGGATCCTTCAGAAATAACTGAAACATCAAGTCTTTATAATAATACTTTATTCAAAGACTTTTACATTTAAACATGATACATATTTGAAATGGAGTAACACAAGGTTAGCCCTATAAAAGGTCCTGTAACTGAACTTTAAAAACATAAATTTAAATTTGTTTTTGAGATTTGGGTGCTTCGTGCTGCGTGCTTTGGTCTTCATTTTCGAGTGCTTTCTTTTTGAAACTACCCCTGGGCTGTTTTGTTTTAAAGGTTTGATGAATGCTGAAGAAAGTAACCAGCTGACTGAACCTATTTTCGGGTCTTTTTGTATGAAAATTAGCCATTCATGTTTTAGTGTTAAACCTTCCAGATCATTATACATTTCTGGGAAACCACCCACCTACATGTATCCCTCTCCTAGGCCAACATTAACATTAACTTTTCACTAAAGGGCAAACTGTTGGCTTTGTGGAGAGGTAGGTGGTCAGTTCTGGCCCAGAAACATATAATAATCCAAACTTCCTTCTGCACTGTGTTTGATAATAAGTTCCTTACATGTACACTGTATGTAAACTGTTTCATTTTGTCCTTAACTTCCAACAGACATGAAATGGTTGCTGCATTTTATATTTACCGGTACATGGTTGGTGTTGTAAAGCACTGGATGCACACAGACGTACATGTAAGTGTATCTCGGGTTAGTGTGTCAGAGTCTTTTAGATGCTTTTAAAGAATAATTAAAGTTTTTTCTTAAAAATGTGATTCCACGTAGAGGACGTACATGTAATATATTAAAAAACACTGGGGAAGTGTTCTCTGTGGAGAAGTATTTCCCTAGTCTCAGTCCCTTACCATTTTTTAATCTCTAAAATTTAACGAATGTTTTGTTCACCATTAATTGCTTCATGGGAAAATGTGACAAATGTTTTAACGTTGCTAACAACCTACATGTATGAAGACGTATGGTCTGTGGAGACCTGTGATGAACGGAGCCTGGAAGGCCCCAATTACACTGCCAATTCAAAAACAGACTACTCACACAACGGCAACATTCTACACTACAGCAGACTACATGGTGCACTATATATACTTCAGGTGCTACCAAATCAAAGCTACACAATAGCGTACTCCAGTCTTATAGCGGCTATGAGTCTCCAACTTACCAACAACCATTCAATAATTCTAGTCCCTATGGAAGAGACTTTGCTGCACAAACTACAGTCTACTGAGAGTGGATCAAGGTACCCGCAGATACCTGACTGCTACAAACTTTCTAATGGCAGGTTTGATGTAAAACATTTTTTACCAGTATTCTATTTCCACGTACTAACGCTGAACTGCACTCTGATGCAACGTACAGTAATTGCCAGCTCTATATACTCTCTAGGCTATCAATCAAAGCCTCGTGACATCTTTATGAATCTACTCAGCAGTAGCCTACCTTTCACTTTCTTTCAGTAAGGCAAACAGGATGCAGTTGCACCAAACTGCTGCACAAGGACTCTCTCTTTTTCTTTTTGTGACCTATCCTTGCAACTAATAAACCACACTACCCTCTCGGCAGTTTGACGACAATAATTTTCTCCGCGGAGGTACACATTCAAAGAAGAGGTAGACTATTTTCCAAAAAACCTTAACTTTATAAACGATGCCTTACAGACTGCAAGCCCTCAACTGCAAGCTCTGTCCCTGAACTACCAAAGTGCCGAAGCACCCTACAAAAATAACAAGAAAGGGAGGAAGATACACAAGAAATAACCTGTCAAGTGAGTAGGCTTGCTACCCCCATAATAGTATTTATGAGAGTGTGCATATAGATCTGATACGCGTGGCTGGACCATTTTCTAAGCATCTTGATGAGGTGATCTGGTAAGCCACAAGAGGCTGCTGAAATAGCTGTGCTAATGCAGAAGCTATGACCGATGTAGCAACCAGGGACCCCAGGAGCGGAGAGGATGAATTGAATACCAGATGTCAGTCATTGTCAATTTAGAGGGGTGCCTCAGAGAGAATGAAATTGGGGCCAGAAGTTGAGCCACGGACATGTAGATACTGGGTAAGGGGGTGCATGGGGCAGAGATTATGTTTCTCAGCAGCAATGTGGATATAGCAACCTTGGCGAAAGAGGTCCATCGTAGAGTACTTAATGTTAATGTGGACATCGGTGACAGCAATGTGGATGTCAGGATTGAAGTGGGAGTTGTCGGTGAACTCACCAGCGCATAAGATACCCAAAAACCCAAGACAGCAGGCAGCCCAAGCATTGTATGGTTGTAGTCAGAGAAGTTCAAGGACTGAAAAATAATGTGCATCAGGTTGATTGTGATGGGTATTGATTGTGATGGCATTTGAGGATGACGTTGAAACGGCCAGGGTGTCCAGTTCCTATTTTTTCCTATTTTTTCCTATTTTTTGAGCCTGTTCCTATTTTGTCCTATTTTTAAACTAAAACCTCCTATTTTTCCTATTTTTTAGCTGGTGAAGCCAAAATTTGTAACAAAATTGAGAATGGAATTATAGTTGTATGTGTTTTTGAGTGAAATTTATCATAAAGCAAGTAGCATGTTGACTTCGATGTTCTAATATTAGTGAAAATGACAGTTGCGTTTGTTCTTTCCATGACCTCTATTGCCTATTAGAGTTCTGTTAACATTTTTGTTATTACTTTTTGTATAATTTTCTCGCGCACCTGCATGTATTGTATGAAGTGTTATAGTCCTCATGACTATTTAATATTAGTAAAATCCAACTAGTGGCCTATTATCAGTGTTGCATTCTGATTGGTTGAGCTACTACTAGGCTATATGTTATAGCCCACTAGTAGCGAAAAGTGCGGGCTTTTTGGCGGCAAAAAAAGATTAAAGTCTAGCTTTAACTAGGTAAATTTTTTTTATTCTCGATATTTTTGACCAACTAGTTGGATTTTACTAAAACAATTATTCCTCTCCCCCTCATGGCCTCTAAGTCAATAGCCCATTTGGGCTCGAGGAATAATTGTTAAATATTTTGCATAGCCCACTGAAACTGCATTTTAGTATCTGTACATGTTATATTTTATTTTGAAGTCTTCCTCGCTTTTATGTTCATCTTTGAAACTAAAAACCGGATCAAGTTGTCCTCTCACAACACAGGCCAGATAAATCATCCAATCAGCTTCTTGTTTAAAAAACCAATCTCTAGCTGATTCTGGATGCTACATGAAAAGAACGGACTAAAGTTTAGTTTACGGCACTAGCTCTCTTGGTGAGCCCTTGTTAACAGCTATACCTAAGCAACTGGTGAAGGATCCAATATTTTGGTTGCAAAATCGGTCTTCAGTCATAGCTAAGCAGAGTGTTATGTTCTTCTTAGAACTTAACCATGACACACTTATAATCTGGTACCAAATAGATCAGTGTCATTTTGCATACACCGCGGAGAGCCAGGTTCCGTACTTAAAATTATGTGGTCTTTTGACTCAAACAAGCATATTCTTAACCAGCCATCAATTGCAGATTAATGGAAGGAAAGCTTTCTATATGACTTTTTTCGATATCCTTCAATGACAACTCAATTGTAAGAAATTTCTATCTAAGAAATTTCACTCTTCAAAGCTTTTGAAAGATTTGCCGTCAACTTGAAGGGAATTTCATATGATCACCTTTGATTATAGAACCACGCTTGACCTGTTTCAATCGTAATTATCATTCTGATTTAATACAGCGTAACTGAGCCAATAAACTAAACATTACTGATCATATTCACTCCTTCTTAGCCGCGAAAGTTGATCTAAATCCTGTCAACATAGAATCTGAGGACCCATAGCCTTTATTATAACCCTTATGGGGTGCAGGGAAGCTATCTTTGTCAACAAAAGTACTTTTGATTTTCCTATTTTTCTCCTATGTTTTAATGCAAAGTTTCCTATTTTTCTTATATTCTCAATCCTGAGTTTCCTATTTTCCTATTTTTTTGAGCAACCATGCTGTGGACACCTTGAACGGCTCACATGGAGGACAGGGAGGGGAGTCTAAGTGAAGGGGCCCGCCACCCTGCCTGTCCGAATTTCCAATTGCAAGTAATTGTCAATGAAATGAGGGTTTAGGAGTGCCAAAGCCATATTTTCCTCGCTGACTTCAAGGAAGTACTGTAATTGAAGCCAAGGTGAAAACCATCACCAAGGCCTTGGACCACGTACACAACTTTGTCTGGGGTAGGATGAAGGCAGAGCTCATGCTGGAATCTATCCACTGTAATGGGAGTAAGCTGAGAAACCGGGCTTAATGTACAAATGGCCAGAGAATTCAACAAATGTCCAGAACTTGGCAGACCCTGCTGCTGAGAAGGTAAAACAGAAGGAGCTGAAAGGTTATCATGAGAACCAAAGAGGACAAAATAAAAACTATGTACAGGTGAATTGGCTAGGAGAGGTGACCTAGTGATGGCGGTGAGCCCCCTTTGACAGAGAAGGGGAGTGGTACCATTCACTCCATGCTGAATGGTCAGATCAGTGGGTGGTCCCCAAGGCTTGTTTTGCAGGAGTGAAGAAACCGGCAGTAGCCAAAAGGCAACCGTCATTCCAGGAGTGGCTATAGTGGCAAGACTGGTGATTACCCAAATATGCGAGAGACTCTGTTAGTGACAAGGCAGAAGAAGTTGAGGAGCCTAAAGCGGCTGAAGTGGTAGTCAGAGATCTGGTGTGAAAATTGTAGAGGTATGGGTGCATGTGAGACTAGTCGGTTGACCCGAGACTGCTGGCACTTCTTTTCTGAAGGCGATGTCTTTTGTCAGAGAAGCACCTTGCTGTCTGAATAATGAGTAGCTTGTACTGGTTTAAATCTTTCCAGCAAGAGGGGAAGGTGTGGCAAAGAGTCATCCAAAAGATTGTGAAGGCTTCTGTCCAGGTGACGACGTCTGCTATTTCAATGACCCATTTCTTAGACCCAATACCACCAGTTTTCCCTCCAAAAACGCTTAGGACTGATTTCTTGAGCTCGGATGGTTAAAGGTTGGCTAGGTCTTCAAAATCCCTGCTGTAATTTTTGGTCATGTCGCAGCTGTCATTGTTTCCTGTGACCAGTTAGGAGAGACCTTCCCAGCACTCCTACGCTACTTATAATTTTAGAAACAAGCTTATATTAGACTGGAGCATAGCCAGGACCCACCACAAATTCTTTGTTGAGACTTGGAAACGTGGAGGGCCCAGATCCAATGCTGCCACCACGACAGCCCCCAACCACTAGAGGCAAGTTTCCACCGGAGACTGCGTTGACTTCATAGCTGAGATGAGAGGACCAGCCGACTCAGCCATGTTTGTGGTCCTGCGGCTGGAATCTCCATGGGAAGGTAGAGATTCGGCAAGAGCCCTTGAAATTGCTTGTGCTTAAGAGTTGTTGTCACCAAGAAAATGTACACTAACGGGTTCACACGGCAAAGTCATTAGATTTGCATTCTAGGACGTTTAATGAGTTTGGTGAAGCCTTAGAAGTTCTTTTTATTATTCTGTCCTTTGAAATTATAATCATCGGGTAATACACTTTTAAGTGGCTTTATCGGTTTGTTGTCATCAAAAAATTTTGGCACCATGGCAACATGACGTAACGCCTTCTCCTCTCTACAGGAATCAAATTTCATGACCTTTCTTGCCTTTTTCATCAGTAGCTGAAAAAACTGGTAGTTGGGGACCACTTTAGTGGCAATTGCCTTTGTCAAAGGTGGCCGTTACAGAAAGGATTAAACAAGAAGCATTTAAGATAAGTGGCCATTGTAGAGAGTGTCCCCAGTGGGTTTTTCGGGGTCCGGGATTTAGCCTTTTTGGAGCCTGGGATTTGGGATTTTAAAGAAATATGGAAGGGGGATTCAGGATTGCGTTTATGGATCAGACGTGGGATTTAGCGTTATTATGAAGTGGGATTCAGGAAATTGTTGCCTTAAAGCGCTGAGATCCGGGATTCCAGATGGTGAAAATTTTACTCTCATACTTACAACCCCCTCTTTGAAAAAATCCTGGATCCACCCCTGCGGTCTTAGGTGATAGGAGAAATATCAAAGACTTGACGCCTGCTACACAGGCTATAATAATATTACGGTGAGGCTTGGACATCATAATGTGATGAAATGTAATTAAAAGATTTTACCAAGATTGTGACAGATTGTGATAAAAACTTTTAGGATTTCGGGATGAAGGGAAAATTTTGGTCAGTATGGCAGGATTGAAGATCCCTATTGGGGATGTACTCACTGTAGAGAAGTGGCCGTTGTGGGGAGTTGGACATTAGTGGAGGTTCAACTGTAGTTTGAACCAACAGCTTTCAAGAGGAACCAGATGTCATATCAACCACCACCATCACCACAAAAACCATCTCTCTTCACAGGAGTAGCTGGAGTAAAACGTAAGAGAAGCCTGGTTGGTGATTACCATGGGGAGCTTAGTCTTCTGAATGTGGACGACTTTTCAAATGTAAACGAAACGAGAATCTATTGAGTTGTTATTTGAGTGGACACCTTGACGTTCCACGTCCAGTGGATAAAAAAAACATATCAGTGGTCAAAAATGTTCGTCTTTGATGCAGTGGAAAGCTGTTGCGAAAGCAAGTTAATAAATAAATAATTTCTGTGCGCCCTCGCCTATCTAAACTAAACAGGTAGTTGTTACTTTTCTAATCTGCGGCACATTTGCGGTGACAGTTTTCACGCTTTGCAATGTCCTGGGGTTTTTTTCGGGATGCAAATGAAAATTTGGAAGTGATCGTTGCAAGCTCTCTTCTCTCTCCCACGCCCCCTGCTTTCGTATCTCCTCTCACATGCCTCTCATGCGTCAACTTTTCACGATTTCCCCCAAATGCAGAGCTTGCTCGCAGGCTATACCCTGAATAGAGGTTCCACTGTAGTAATGTTTCAATAATGTAGTAATGTTTCAAAAATTTCTGGGGAAGCATGCCCCAAGAAAAAGAACACCCTAGAGGGGGACTTATGGGCCCCTCATTGATACAGCTGTTGACACATTTTTACCGTCTCTAATTTAACCAGATGGCTACTTGAAACCCCTGACTTTAGATAGTTTTATCCTGTTGCTAATGTTTTGTGGTTTTTTTCTTCCAGGTCAGATGCATATGCCACAAACAGACTGGATCAAGTCTTCAATGTTAAGAATAGAGGTTATCTTCAGTACTGTAAAGGCTGCATAGTTTGCTTTGTAATCCAGCTTTTGAGTGAACCAGATGAATAAAATGTGGCTGGCTTGTTCAAAAGACAATTACTTATCTTATCCAGAACATTACATTAAACTGCATTTAGATGTATTTTAAGGGAGTTAACAATAGAGGATATCTTTAAGGGGTCGGTTTGTCTGCGCACATCCAGTAGTTTACTACATCATTCTCACGATTCAAGATGTATGGGGTTTCCTTTCTCCACCGTTTTTTGCCACAAGATTCATTTATACAATTTTGTTGGAAATAAGAAAGTAAAAAATAAAAGGCAAAAGTTTCCACTTCTGATGATCCTTGTCAATTCCACTTTATTTTGTTACAGAGAAGTTGGTCGGTGTTCAAAACAAAATAGTGATGTTTGCTTAATTTTCCAAAAAGTAAGTTTTTGAACAAAATCTAGAACATCATCTCAGAGCAGTTAATTGAGAAAAGATATTGAATCTATTTACAGTCAGATTTTGATGGGTAAATGCAAATTTGTTAAAATTGACTAGACCCCAAACCATTTTAGGAAATAACAGCGTGTTTGAAGCTCAAAAAGCCATCCAATTCACTGTCTTCACAAAATGAAGGAAAACTTTCAAAACACTTAACTGTTTGCATCGCGACAACTAAGTATAATTTGGGCAACTTAAGTGGATGTCACTCAACCTACAATCCATTGTAGGTGTTGAATAAACACTGCTAATGCATAATAAATCCTAGTTTATTGTGTGTCTGAACATTTGGCTTGAAAATTAATCAATCATGCCAAATAGATTTAGCATTATTATTCTTGGATAAGTATTAGTTTCCTTTTGGTCAGTTTTGCCACAGTTATGTTATAGATATTAGCTAAGGTCTGCTAGTTTACAGCAGTTTTACATCACCTTCATATGCAAAATTGTATTGCAAAGGCGTTGTCAAAGAACTATGTACACTGTCAATGACCCAATTATTTGCCAACCTTTTAATTTAAGCTCACAATCGTTGTGTCAGCAGCATTAATTTGGAGAAAGTTTGGCTAGAATAGGAAACATTTTGAGAGAAAAAGGCTCTAATTTGGCCAAAAAAAGGACAAATAATGTACTGCAAGCTTACATGTACACTGATGTGTATGGAGTTTCATATTATTATTCAGTCAAGTCATTTTCTTGTTCAAAGAACCTTACGTATACTTCATGCACTTAAACTGTTTTGAAAAAGGATAACAACAGAAAGCCATGAATTAAGTTTAGAGTGTTGCCGAAAAGAAAATCTCCAATTCAAATGGGAGTCTCAGAACTCAACTACTCCAGAATTCTAGCCAAAAAAATTGTTAAGCCTAGCACTTTCATCAAACAACAACTTTGTTAAAATATTAAAATGGGCTGATAACTAAAATATCATTCATAATTTTGCAAATTTGAAATTTAAAAACTATTTCAAATTTGAAATTTTGTTAGCACTGTGTTTAGAACTTTGTTTAAAGTTCCCATGATTTGATTTTCACATGGGGAAAAAAAGATGTAAAACTGACTGTAGGTAAGATCAGACATGCAGTCTACATTATGGCTTATACAGCCAGCATCAGTAATTGACAGTCTTACTGATTGACGACTTGACTGGCTAACTGACCGGCTTTTAATAGTGACTGTCTGACTGAATGACTGACTAGCTGACCTACTCACTTACTGGCTAATTGACTGACTGACTAACTGAGACTAACTGATTGAGTGACTCAGACTAACTAACTGACTTGCTGGCTGACTGACTGACTGACTGACTGACTGACTGACTAACGGACTGACTGGTCGACGTACTGGCTGGCTGACTGACTAACAGACTGACTAGTTGACTAACTGGCTGACTGACTGACTGACTGACTGATTGACTAACTGACTGACCGGTTGACTAACTGACTGACTGATTGCCTGACTTGCTGACAGACTGACTACATAGCTGACTGGCTGACTGACTGGACAAAAATTTATACAGGCTGTATGATTTGTTGCAAGAAAAAAAGTGACTGGTTGGCTGGATAGTGACTCTACTGTCTAGGCCGGGGCTAATGGGATGATGCAGTGACTGAATGATTTAGAGCTGACTGTTTGACTGTGAACTTAGGACTTTCTAAGCTCATGGCTTACCCTGCTTTCAATCCAACATGGCAACTATGTAAAACCAATATTTTTATAATCTAGGATGGCTTGTTTTCTAACTACTGTTTACATGATCATCAAATATTACTTCATGGCCCATTTTGTCCAAAAAACAAACAAACAGGAAAAATTTCAATATGGCGACTATTTAAAATTGATTTTTTTTAACGTTAAGGAGGGCTTGCTTTTTAACTAGATGATCATCAGACATTATTTCTAGGCTTAATACGTATGTCCAAAAACAATCAAATGAAAATTTTCCAATTTTATACCAAACGCTTGGGTTATAGAAAACGCCAATTTTGCGACTATGTAAAATAAATATTTTTTAGTCTAGGAAGGCCTTTTTTTACATGATCATCAGAACATTATTTTCAGGCCTTATATTTCCAAAAACAAACAGAGGAAATTTTCAACCTTTGACCAAAACATGGGTTAGCCCCTTTAAAAAAATCCTTATATGGCCACTGTATACAACAAATATTTTTTTAGTCTAGGAGGGCTTGATTGCTAACTAGATGATCAACAACCTTATTTAGAGGCCAATTTTTTCTCCAAAAACAAACAAAGAGGAAATTTTCAATTTTTGACAAAAATCATGGGTTAACCCCTTCAAAAAATCTCAGTATGGCAGCTTTTCAAAATCACAAATCTTGGCCTATGGGTGCTTGTTTTCCAACTAAATGATCATTAAACATTTGTTCAGGTCCATTTTTGTCCAAAAGCAAAAAGGAAATTTCCAATTTTTAACTAAAATCTTGGGCTTACCCCTTTGAAAAAATTTTAATATGGCGACTATTTAAAATTGATTTTTTTAATTGTTTAGGAGGGCTTATTTTTAAGTAGATGATGATGAGACATTATTGTCCAAAAACAAAAAAATGAAAAATTTCCAATTTTGGATTAAACTCATGGGTTAACCCCTTTATAATAAACCAATATGGCGACTATGTAAAATGAATAATTTTATAGTCTAGGAAAGGCGTTTTGTACTAAATGGTCATCAAACATTATTTCAAGGCATATTCTGTCCAGAAACAAACAAAGAGAACATTTCTATTTTGTTTCTACCAAAATCATTTGTTAACTCTTTTAAAATGATCCAATATGGCAACTATGTAAAATCAATAATTTTATAGTATTGAAAGGCTTGTTCTCTAACTAGATGATTATCAAATATTATTTCTCAGCTTATTTTGCCCAAGAACAAACAAAGAGGAAATTTCCAGTTTTTGACCAAAATCATGGGTTAACCGCTTGAAAAAACCTAATATGGCCTCTGTATTAAACCAATATTTTAGTCTAGGAGGGCTTGTTTGCTAACTAGATGATCAACAAACATTATTTAAAGGCCAATTTTTGTCCAAAAACAAACAAAGATAACATTTTCATTTTTTGAAAAACGGGCATCATAGGTAAACCCCTTTGAAAATATCCCAGTATCGATATATTTATAGTCCAAGAGTGCTTTCGTTTTCTAAGAGATGATCAATTTTCCTCATTTCTGGCTGATTCCATGTCAAACCGAAATACCTTTTTATTTACTGCTAGACTGAGATATTGACGTATTGACTGAATAAGTTAGTGATTCATTGACTTTGACTAGATTTATGACTGAATGAATTACTTATCTTGACTGTATAGTCTTGGTGGATCGCATGTCTGTGCTAGTTTATTTGTTCGTTTATTTACTGTGAACTTTAAGATGAATCTCAAATCACAGGTAACCGAGGCTCACTATTTGTGTTACGTACGGGTTTTATATAATTTAAGTAAATATAGAGAACATATGGGGCGAAGTTTAGGTCTGGAAATTTGCTAGAAAATGGAAATAAAAATCGATGAGACTTACCATGCCTCGAGTTTTGTTGCCCTTAATATGCACACGAAGTTTCGGGAAAAATAGTCTCCTCATCTTCCCGACACTTCGTGTGCATATCAAGGAAAGCAACAACTCGAGGCATGGTAAGTTTCATCGATTTTATTTCCATTTTCTAGCAAATTCTCTAGACCTAAACTTCCACCCATATGTTCTCTATATTTACTCATGTTATTTGAAACCCGTACGTGACACAAATACTGCGCCTGGGTTACCTGTGCTCAAATCTGCCTTACATTGCCCAAACGTCAAGAGAAGTGGGTATTAGCTTTTGCCGCCATAAACTATGGGATCGTTTGAGTCACAACCAAGAAGAAGGGTAGGGTATTGGTTTGGCACGCGAGAAATCACTTCACTATTATAAACCAACTCTGAGAATTAGCATTTTCATCACTTGGGGAGTAAAAGAAGTTCACAGTACCAGGAAAAAAGGTCTTGGATAAAGCTTAGTGTGTAATTTCAGACTGACTTTACCAATGATTTGTTTATATCGCAAAATGCGCCGTAAATGAGTGCGTTATAGTTTCTTGTTATTTCCAGTTTGCTTCAGAATCGTAGTCCTTGTTTGCAGTTGTCCTTGAGATCGTCACGCAAGGCGTCTGACTCTGCGTGACTACCCCGAGGGCCACTTCAAGGAAGACTGCACTATTTTATTTCATAAGAATAAGACACAGTCAAGATATTTTTTGTCTATTTATTTTCTGAAAATCACTTATTTGTGGCGTACTTTGCGTCGACATGCAAGGTGGTTTTTTTTAAAGATTAGTCTGATTTTTACCACAAAGATTTACCAAGAGTTTATCAGAAACAGAACTTAGCTCTCTCTTGATTTAAACCAGCTAGTACTTTAAGCTCAAAATACGAGTGTTGTAGCGAGTTTGAGAAAGACCTTAAGGTGTTTCGATACAGTTTTTCAGAGACCATACCGATATTTTTCATTCGCCTTACTGCGAATATTGTTAATGTTTTACATTCAAAAGATGCGAAAAAATATATGGTCCGCATTAATTTGGAAAAATTAGCATAACATCAAAACAGTGAATGTTGTACTAACGGAGATTTTTGACCGGTTGGTAGGTAACGTTTGCCTTGAAATTTCAAGGTGTTACAGTGAGTCAATCTTAATGAAAGTTTCAGACATTACTATGCAGATCATAGAGATTACTTGATTAGGTTTAAAAAGACTTTGTGAAGCCGTTGTAGAGATACACAGAAAAGCGCTAAAAATAAAAATTTAGAATAAAGTTGCGCTTAGACAGGTGGTGAGATAATACCGTAAAATTCCGAAAATAAGCCCCGGGGCTTATATTTTTCAAAGGCCCTTTTTGAGGGGCTTATATTCGGAGGGGCTTATCTATGGAGGGAAATTTGCGTTTTAAAATCGATTGGGCTAGCTTTATAGTTGAAAGGAAATTTACCGTTTTTGCTTTGTTGTACTTTGTCTTTGAGGGCAATTTCCAAAGACAAGCCCCCCCCGGGGGGGGGGGGGGCTTATATTTGGTGGGGTGATTTAACGGAGAGTTCTTTGCGTTACGAGTTTGGAGGGGTTTATTTTCGGAATTTTACGGTAGCCTAGTTTTCAGGATCGCATGAAAAAAAAAAAAAAAAAAATACACCAAAACTTCCAAGCAGTGAAATATGATATGTAGCAGCATTATGACGCTACTTTGGACTAATTTGAGTGATTTAGAACTTTTTTATTAAACAATTTATCACGGCTATTCAATCCAAAATCATTCAGTGGTGAAAACTTCATAACGATCAGACAGGGATAAAATCACTTTTTAAGACGAATGAAAACATCGGTATGGTCTCCGAAAAACTCAATCGAAACACCTTAAAATGTTGCTTATCGGAAAAATTATAGGAATTTTTGGTGGGCAAAAGTCTCTTAATAGTGTTGTCAAGTCCTTTTTTGTTTTTCCAAGTTCGCATTGACACTTGAACTTTGTTGAAGTATTTATGGTTTTCTCAAAATCAAAGGCTCGGACACAGTGAAGCATTACGCGCAGTAAATTTACGTCGTTTTTTAGCGTTGAGGTTGTTGCTTGCGATGTGTAAAGAAAAGCAATTTGTTTAATTCAACATTAAATGCAACAATCTCTTGGTTGGAAAACGGTGTAAGTTAAAGGTTATTTTATACTAGCGATATAAATGCAAGCAAAACCGGTACAGCAAAGTTCAGTGAGATCGTCAACAAAAAAAGCATAAGCAGAAACATGGGAAGACGGAACACAATCATTCTTTTCTTGATCAACACTAATTCACAAAATTAAAGAGCAAGCGCAAGAAGAAATAAAACGAAATCTTTTGATTTTCTTGTACTTGTGCTTTAAGTGCGTTAATTACTGTTGAGAATAGATAGAATAAGTGCGTAGTTTCTCCTGTCTTTGTGTTTATTCTTGTGCTGTTACGTCCGCACTTAACTTGTGCTTGTGTTTATGTCGCTGGTGTAAACAAGTCTTTACTGCGCGCAATGTTTTGCTGTGTCCGAGCCTTTAGCGCGTTTATCTGGTTCACTCAAGTAGTTGGATTACAAAGTAAACAGCACGGGTGCTGAAGATAACAATACTTTATTGAACAAATAAAACTTGTCTCTGTTGTCCATTTATTTACAATAAAAAATATATGAAAAAAAAAATGAAGTAATCTAGCCTTCCTCGCGCCTGTAGGGTTGCTTTGGCTGTGCTTCGATTCGGTGTTCATTGTTCTGTCCTCATTTAATATTCCAACTTTAAAATCCTGGTCTGTTTTATCTATTCCCTTCATTCAACCTGGGGGCAGTTGGACACTTAGAAAATTCAGCAGTTTGTTCCTAAGTGGGGTGGGCAACGTAAAGGAAAGTGAAAGTTTGCTCCTCATGCCCTCAGGGTCTCATTCATTTACGTCACAATACCACACCGGCCAAAATAATTCTCAGTGAAAAAAATAATTTGTTTTAGTTGAAGACGCGTATCTACAATCGTGAAAATATCCAGAGACTCGGACAAGAAAAAGAGGGTGCTACAGAGTGAAACTCGGTCTTCAGTGGGTCTCCGTCAGAAACGAAGGCAGAGCAGGGGCGGATCCAGGATTTTTTTTAGGAGGGGGTGCACTCGTCTCTTGCTCTACTTCAACACCAATAAGAGAATTGAACAAAGAATCGCGCTGGTCTGACTGACCTTCATTTCACAAACTTCACCAAAGAGCAAAAGTCAATAATAATCTCTCCTCTGCGAAGCACCTGATGCTGGATTTCTCTCGCCCTATTTTAATGTTTAGGTCAAATAAGACTTTAGGTTAAATAAGATTTTGTTCTAACGCCGTTTATTATTATTTATCCTAAAATGGCGAAGTGTCGCGATTGAGTTTTTCTCTTAATATCATAGGTGACGAATTACTCCTTAATTTTGGCGCGAAATTTCAGCGTTAATTTGTAATTTCACATGTGAAATTACAAAATTGCGATGGCAACGGCCCTTCCGTACGTCTCAGTGTCAAGATGGCGACGAGGTTTTAAAATGCCGTGAATGAAGATGTCAGGGCACAAAAAGACGCCTTAGAAAACCTGAACACACAAGAGAACATCAAGAAGGATTCTAACAGGTATTTTGCCGAAAAAGTCTGAAAAATTCTGAACTTTATAAGCCAAATTTAAGGTCTAAACATTTGAGAGAGTGGAGTTCTTGATCGATACGATCGAGGATAAACATGTCAAAATCCAAGATTGCTAACGTAATTCGTCACCCATGATATTAATAGGTAATCAAATGGTATACTCGTGAAAATTAATTAGGGAATAATTTCACTTGCGTTTTGTCCAAATCCTAATAATTTCCCTCGCCTGAAGGCTCGGGAAATTATTAGGATTTGGACAAAACGCGCGTGAAATTATTCCCTAATTTCACTCGTCACCATTTGATTACACATACTAATGTTTCGTTCAAAATTTAATATCTAAATTTCCCTGCCCTATTATGAATTAGGATACCGTTAATTAAAATAATTCCCGAGTGGATTTCGCCTTCAATTTTCGCCAAAGGAATTAGATCTGGAGCGACTTTGTAAATAAATATTTCATTTAAGTTAAATTTTGGATCCGTTTACTTCCAATGAAAATAAGGAACAAATTTTCGCATTTCGCAACGAAAAAGGAAATTACGGAAATTAGAGGAAATATATATTTTTTATATCCTATAAAGTAAAATTAAATGTTAGCTGGAAAAACTTGGATTTGATTTAAGTCTTAATTTATGCAGCTAGCCGCGATGTTTATCCGCATGCATAATAATGAAATTTGCCGGAATAGTAATTTGGGCCAATTTCCCTAGAGATGTTTCAGCTGTCGTGACCGAAATGGATACATTACATCAGGTTTCCCACAAAAGACTGAAACTAGTCAAATGCGTTGTTTAAATAATAAAAAAAATTAAATAAAGAGAATCTTCCAGTCCTTTATGGGAAAGCCGATTTTAATGTACCAATTGAAGTCACTGCCGAGAAATTAGCTGAAAATTTAAAGAAGACACTAAGCGAAATCTATGCTTATGATAAACGTTGTTTATATATCATGATATATTTATGCCTAGAACCGAACCTAAAGCATGAACGTTAAATTAACTTGATTTCTCACACAAGCCAAGGAAATCTATTCTATGTCCCTTTAAAGAAAGGAAATAGAGAAGAGTTCCACAGCAGTCTGATTAACCAAGTTAATTTAATCGTAATAATTTGATCCTAAATTAATACGGTTTAGTTATCTAGGTTTCCGAAGGCTTAGGTAATATCAAAGAGAGGTTAGTCTTTAACATCAACAGCCAAGTTTGTTTGACTGTAGTTTCTATTTGACACAAAAACAACAGACAAAAAAACAGCACAATTAAGATAGTAATTAAATCCTAAATTAAAATGGTTTAGTTATTTTGCTTTCCGAAGGTTTAAATAATGTCAAAGAGAAGTTAGTCCTTCACATCAACAGCCACGTTTGTTTGACTGTTGTTTCCAGTTGACACAAAAACAACAGACAAAAAAAACAACAGATGTTGATGTAATAAAACCTTAGTTCTGATCATTTTTAGATAATTTAGGCAGGAAATATGAGAATGAAATGATAATTAAGATAATAAATAATTGATTTGTATATGATTTTTATCCTATGCGATGGTTTGAATTATTAGGCCTAAGCAAGCTTGAGATAGAGTGAAATTTTTAGGTTTAGAAGAGACCTCCATTACCAGTTGCCAACCATTAGAGAGATTTTTTATGACTATCAGCTCAATTTGATGTCACTTGAAAAATCCACCCACGCCACCCCAGTGCGATTCAGTGTCCAGACCTCTGCCCTCGGATCCTCCATCGACACACCTACTCCGTGAGCCGGCACAATGTTAGCACCCCCGTTTTTCATCCTACCGCAGTGGAACATCCCCAGACATATTGTTTGAAGGGAAGCACCTTACTGTTTTTTTTTGTTTTTTGTTTTGGAAAAAGGTGTGGGTAGTATTATGACAAAATGAATGAAGCCCCAAGAACATAAGAAGCAAACTCTCACCTTCCTCCACAGTGTCCTACCCACTTGGGAACAAACGGCCAAATCTTCCAAGTGCCCAACTGCCCCCAGCATGAATTACAGGATCAGATAAAGTTTCCCAGGATTTCTCAGTTGGAATATCTCAGAGGCCATCAGAATTCACACCTTCTCAGAGGCAGAGCTTCCAAGCCCAGCACAGGCGAGGTTGGCTAGATTAAACATGACCTTTCCCAAGTGATGGGCTCCTAATCTTGTGAGTGTGCCACCTTAGATCTGAAATTAAATAAGAAGCTAAAACTTTAAGTCGACAATGCAAGCCCATTAGCACTTTAAAAACACAATAGCCCTGTATTACTTGGTGTTACGATAAAATTCCCAAAAAGAGAAAGAGTTAGTAACAATCCTACCTTTTCACTAGTTTTTTTTTTTATATATATATAACGTCACATTACTAGCTGCAAATAGCAACATGCTGGTTTGCTAACAGGCAAAAACCTAAAGTAAAAAAAAACAACAACAACAAAAACAAACAAACTGACGACTGATATTTACGAAGGAACTTTTGTAACACCAAGAAATGTGGACGTGCATATTATAAATAATCCGAACATAATTAAAGAGAATGTGATTGTAACCAATAGTCTGCTGTCTTGAATACGCTACTAGGTTGTTTGAAAGCTATTCTAAAAGTTCTTTGTGCTCTCCGATGGAAAAACCGTTGCAAAGATGCAACTTTGTAAGTTGTGAAATCAGTGCTAATTTTTGTCTCTAGAGTTGAACTAGAATCAAAGTTGGCAATAAAAACACAGACCAGTGATGACCTTACACACTATTAAATAATTATATCGATGAAATATTAAATAGATTAAATCTAACCTGAATAATGTCCCTGAGTTGAGATGCAGAGCTTTGTATTGCTGAAGGTTAACCCTTACATGCTAAGCATATTAATTTTTCTATTTTGGGGGGTTTTGTTTTGTTTCTAAATGTTTCATTTTTGATGGTAAACTTTTAGAAGGCAGCGAGAACTTATGCCTTGTGCATGTAGTATGCCAAAAAATTAGATTTGAGAAAATGAACTAAAAACTTAATTTTTTTCTCTGTGGTCCTATATAAAGGTTATCCAAAAAGTATTCAAACTGACTTTTTTTAAAATGCAAATACAGAAATACTTACCTCAGTCTCTGGCTAAGAATGATTTATGCTAGAGAAATATTTCAGTTTATGCTAGTTGAAGCCTGGTTAAAGGTCTTAATCGTGCTAATGAGCTTGCTGTTTGTTGTACAAATATTATAGGGTTATAATTACAATGGCTTCACTTGACTACAGTACTACCAGAATTTCTATTAATTCCCTATAAGTTGACTATTTAAATGCAAAGACCCCATAGAAATTAAAAGAATTATGGTCTTCATAATCCTTGAATTACTTAAGAAACCTGGTAGTTTGCAGTTATATGAAACAATATGTGCAAATGGTCTAATGACAAATGGTTATAATAATAAAAATAGTTATGCAAAGGAAGCAGTATTGCCAACTGTTGCAACTTTGGAGGCAAAAAATTTCAAAGTTAAATATGATTTCCTGAATTTTTCCCAGGGTACCTGCAGGCTGAAATGTATGCAAACTATGACATTAATGATTATTTGTGTTTCAGTGCTTAAGTTTGAGATTGAAATTCTCTGATCAATATTTTTTACCCCTAGATATTATAAACAAATGAGGTTTTAACCAAATTTTATGAGTTTTCAGTTTTCAACTGTTTCCTTTGCTTATTAATTTAAGAACAACCCCACTTAACATCAATTTGCCTTCTCAAATCTGAAACCAATTTTCCCAGATTACTTGTCTAAATATAACCTTTGCTCTTAACCTGGGAAGGGTAGAGGATGCTTCCATGAAATTTTGGTAGTGAGGTGTTGATTCCTATATACTGGTACTATTAGTAATTATTTAGCAATAATTATCATTCAAAAAATAAAAACAAATTAATGACCAAGGGATATGTTCCCACCCCAGTGATGTTAAACAAGATTCCAAAGAGCAGTTTAAAACTAGGTTACCTGTTTTCAGCCAAAATTGAATTCATTTAAGTCCCAAATTTAAATGGGTGGAGACTGGTGTGTTAATGGTAACCTGGATGTATTGAAGCAAGATAGTTACTATAGTTTATGGTTGGATCACAATATATTACTGTCCACCAAGAGTCCTGGAAACCATTCTTGTATTTTCAGACCACATTATGTGATTTTCCCTACCCTACTTCAGGTATGAACTGTTGTCTTTAAAAATGGAATGATAAAACCCCGGTTCCAGAATGCACAAAATCTTTCTCTACATCATATATAGCTCTATTATTTTGATATATACCTTATGTAGCTTATGTAAGGGAATACTCTCTCACAAAGACCTACACCCTCATACTGAAATTTCCAGTGAAAGGCAAGATATTTCAGAGAAAAAAAACATAACATCTTATGCAAGCCATCAGCTAGCTCACTTATCCAGTTCACCATGATGAGCTTGGAAACTGGTGCAAAGAAAACTGGTGGTAGGAACCTTTAGCTATCAAGAAAGGCACAAGGAGGTATCCATGGTAACCTGCAAGAAACAACTTTAAAAGTGGCCACACCAACTGTCACACTGATTTAATCATCAAACTAACAAAAAACTAAAACCTGTGCTTCAAATGTGACCTTCTGTAAACTTAACAATGTTTGACTGCCACAGTACAAAGCAATGACTGGTGTGATGCCATGACTGAATTACCCATGAAATAATGTCTGTGGAACAAACATACATTGCAGAAATTTCATACTAATGACCTATCACCTAGGTCGTGTATCTGATTGGTTGAGTCATGAGGTAAATTTGCCTCAAACAAAGAGAAGTACTTCCCAAATCTGAGTAAGTGATATGTCATCAGTATAGAATTTCTGCACTCCTTCCTCAGATGATGTTTCGTGGCATCTCAAAATGTTGGCTGGTTTCTTTGACAAACAAAGCCACTGCTTAATGGAATCCTGTGGTGAAAATGTTACCTTTAACTAACTGGTTGAACAAGCAAGTGCCAGGGAGCAATTTTTAAACTGAAGACCACAACTTAACATTCCTTGAAAGAATAATTGATTCATCCAATAAAACAAACCCTACAAGTAAATGTAATGCTGATAAATAACACTTCCCAATGGCCTCTGTTTGTGCAATGGTGGCACACACACTGGAATTATTACTACAATGTACTAAAAATGTGGAATTTAACTTTAAGATGATAATATTAATGAATTAATAATTATTTCAGTTTGTCACATGACTGAAAAAGTGTCTAGATGCATATAAAATGTAAAAGATTTTCGAACTGACTCCACCTGTCCTTATTAAGAGACCGGTGAAAATTAATTTTCCCTGATAAGAAGTAAATATTCAATTTCCGCAAATAGACTATTTTCTGGAACCCTTACAATACTTAAAAGTAATTTCTGAAGGTTGCAATTGTTTTCCAAAAAAAACACAGCTATTATAAGGAAGTTCTTTCAGTCATACAACAACTGGGTATTAAATGATTGTTGTGTATTAATTTTTATGTGATATATAATATTTTAAGTTCTATTCTTATGTCTAAGAAAAAGTTGTGTGAATGGGGGTTGTGGAACAACAGCTGGGTGAAAAACTCCCCGTACGTCCACTTGCTCCTAGGAGGAAAACCCCACGCCAGCTGTACCCCTCATTCAGGCCTCCCAGGCAGGGCCAAAACTTTTGACTTGCTTTTTGTCATCAGGTTTTCTATGTTATTATTATTGCTATTATTTAATAGAGAGTGAGATAATATTAAACTAAGATGTTTTAAAATAATAATTACACGATTTCTAGTCAATTAAAATATCATGCAATACAAACCAGATGCTGCAAGACTCTCCACAATGCACAGCCCAACTCTTGACCTGGTACACATGATGTCTCATATCACTTGCCCTCTATCCATCCTCTCTATTCTCTTCTAAACAAGGTTCTTGTACTAGGTGATGTCATCCAGCCAGCTCTAGTTTGCCCTCTCCATTGCCCAGCCAGCTGTCTTGTTTCCCCTCGAGTCTGTCCTCTCCATTATCCAGTTGCCTTGTACTACATGTAGGTGTATCTTATGTGATTCTGCTGGTTGATCTGTTCCCATCTAGTGTCCAACACTGTTCGCCCATGTAACCCTCTCTCAGTCTACCATGCTTGTTATTGCTTTCTGATGGACAAGAAAGAAAATTCACTTCCCATGAACATTTAAAATTAAAGGCACCAGTAAATTTTAATAATAAGTGCTTCTACCAAAAGATGTATTCTGAGTGACAGGCAAAGGGTATATGTACGTGTATTACCAATTTGAAAAATTTTTACGTTACATGTATCTTCCAGAGTACAACTGATACAAAGGTCGACAACATAAGGCAGCATTCATTATGTATACTGCAGGGGGCGGGGGCACAGAGGATGTTTTTTAAAAGGGCAGAATTTTTTAAGATCCCCCATACATCATAGAGAAGTTTTTGACAACCCCCCCCCCCTCCACCCAGTCTTGCAAAGGAAAGTAAAATATAGGCAATACTGATGAAATGGTGGAGAGGTCAATGTTTAAAATAAAAAACTAAAAACAAAAGGTAACCAAAGGTTCACAGAGTTTTGTGAAATAAAAATACCCAAAGAAGAGGATATAAAGGTACAAGCACTCTACTTTTTATGGCCCAAACTCTGTCTCAAATCACTTTGGCAACTGAGGGAACTGACTTAATCTTCAGTGGGGATGCTCTTGAACATGTAGATTCTGCTATTCATTACTTAGAGAAGCAAAGTGTTGTTGATGTTTAAGATGATGATGATGATGATGATGGGAACAATGATGTTGTTAATGCTGCTGATGATGATGATCACGGTGATGATTATGGTGGAAAAGAAGAGGGTACTATAAAGAATTTTGGTGACAATGATGAAGATTAGAACATGCCTTCACAAAGAAAGTTGTTATGTGTTTTGTACAGTTTTATAATAACATTCGTCACCAAATTTTAAACTGGTGACATTTTTTTCAAGTTGTGTATGCTATAGTTAATTTTGAGCTATCAAACACTTTAAGACATTCCAATCTCAACTTGTTTGCATAGGAATACTAATAATATTATTATGAAATATTTTGCAGGGGCATAGCCAGCCCATAGACCTGTAGATTCGGGCCTACAAATTTTTGGTTTGATCACTCTACTCACTTGTACTAAATTATGTGTTGTTGGGGTGAGCTGAAAAGCTTAAGAGCTCAAAATGTTGGTGAGGCCAGTAATTATGTGGAAAGGAAAGTCAGCCAGGCCTACAACTAGTTGAAAAGCTGGCTATGCCCCTGCTTTCTATGGCTGTTATGCTAGTTTATAGAACTCTATAGTGTGGTTCCAGAAAATATCCATACCAACCCCACAGAAGGGATCGTATTTTCCAGGAGGGGGGGGGGGAGTGTCAATTTGCCTAATATTCCAGTGGGGAGGAGGGGTGCACGATAGGGAAATATTTCCCGAGGGTTCTTGTGATGCGTAAGAGAGTAACAAAGAAAAAACACAAAAATTTACCATGACAATTTATTTGCGAAGATTATGAAAAACTACGAAAGTTAAAGAGCTACTAAACATAACGGTTAATGAACATAGCAAACATAATTATTTTGTCAGTCCATTGGCGTGACGTCTCACGCGAAACAGTTTGCCGTTTTTGAACGGATTTTACAGGACTTTTATTATTACTAAAAAAGTCAAGTGTTTTTATTGTAAAGCTAATTACTTTTACAGTGTAAGTCAACAGCAACTACAAAATTTCAATGAAAAGTTCAATCTTTCTTTAACTGGAAAATTGCCATTATTTCTGTGTTTAGCAGTAGCCACTGAAATCAGGACTAATGAATGGACTGAAATGTGTGGTTCCAGAAAATATCCATACCACCCCCACAGACAGGATTTGCCATATGCCCCCCCCTCCCCTAGGGATTTTTCCAAAATCAGCCCCCAAAATTTACCCCAACCTCTCCCCTCCGGAATTTCCAAAACTTTTGCACACCCCTGGAAATATTGCGATCTCTTATTGAAGTGAACAAAGAAGTGCATGTAGTTTTGTTCGCTAGGATGCCAAATTTTGTGACTTTCATGTATTTTCTGTTGAATTGTATAACAGATAGGCAAATTCCTTATGCCAACTCCTTATGCTCTCAAGTCACAAACAAATTTTGTGAGTTTCATGTATTTTCTGTTGAATTCTACAACAGATAAGCGAATTCCTTTTGCGCTCAAGTCACGAAGAAATTGTTGAAAAAGAAGAAGAAATGCAACCAATTAAAAATTTTTTGCGTAAGGCCATCCCCCTTTTTTTTCATTTAGCGTTGCATGCGTTTCCTGATATTGAGTTGGTCATTGGATTGAAAAAAAAAGAAACTAAAAAAAAATCACAAGAAGTCTCAGAATAGAAGGCCCTGGTACCCCAGGACAACGTTAAAAGTTAACATTCTGCACAAAAATAATACATAATTATTATACTGTAAAAAATGTTCCAGTTTTTGTTCCTGTTTTTCTCTATGCTGTTACTAATATGCTCATTTTTCAGATTGAAAGAATTATTTCAAGTGATGAAAAATGGTTTAACTACATCGTTACTTTTTTTTTTGGAAAATGCCAAAAAATTGGGTTGGTCAGACGACGCTAAAGGGAGAAAAAAAAGAGGATGGCCTAAAAGATAAAAAATATTATTTTCGGGAAACTTGTTGAAAAAAAACTTATAAGTATTGAAGGGTGTTACTAAATAGAGTAACGCAGTAACAAGTAAAAAGTAATGAAGTAACGAGAAAACGAGTAACGGGATAAAAATTCAAGAGGTTAAGAAAATAAATCAATCAATCCTAATGAAAGAAAAAACATAAAAATGGTTGTAATATCATAGTAATGATCTTTACCAATCTCGAAAAATAATGTGTATTCCAAAAAGAGTTTAAAACAACGACCTCAACCCCCCACCCCTCCCTCCAGCAAAGTCCAAGGTATTTTCGCGCCGAAAAAGTCACCTGGCTATGGCTGTTATAGGGGGCCGACCTGCACCCATTTCAAACAAGGTTTGTGATTGGCTGGGAAAACAATGGGGATGGTGACATAACAATGCCCCTATCGCTGAAAACAATAGGTAGTGCAGGTTACAGGGACCAATGAAATAAGAGGTTTGGATGGGTGTACGGTTATTTTCTCACAACCATGAGGAGACCGAGAACAACCATGCATGGAGGAAGGTGAGGTACACATTTTCTTTCTGATTGCCACAATCATTAATTTTCATTTCACGAAGAAAAAGCTCTGTCAGGTAAATCAAAATCATAGAACCTTGTTAGGCCCTTATTACGGTTACCAACTAACCAATAAAAAGTACTCGATTGCCAAGGCTTACAAACAGTCTGCTTGTTTGTTACTACCGGGGTTATTACCCTTTCTATCTGCTCAACTTTCAATGTCTTGCAAATGTCTTTTAACTCCTCTCGAAAATACGGGATTCAACTTAATACTACCTTCCAAAAGTTAATTACAGTGAACTTTTCTACTGGTTTAAAAGGAACTATAAATTATGTTTAAAAATAACCTTCCCATGTAAAGACTCTGAAACAGAGTGCAGAGCGAGACTAGTTTTTAGATCGATTTTCAAATAAAGTAAAGTAAAGAAAAGAAACATTCAAATGGATTGGTTTGCTCAAAATTGCATTTAACTTCAATCAATACAGAATAACCTTTTTTGTAGGATCCACTTGGCTACTTAATACTCAAAGTGGTAGCCAATTCCATAAGTCGAATAAGTCCTGAGTCCCCAGAAAAAAAAAATATAAACAAAACAAAACAAGAACAAACAGAACAAACAAGGAGAAAACAGCCGGTTTACTAGATGTTATTTTAGAGCTGAGATCGTCCAAATCAACAAGTTTTGAACCCAAATAATTCTAGCAGGTAATCAAAGTAAGCAAAGAGGACCCCTACATATCTACTTGGCATGCGCCAGCAACAGAGTTTCCTAGTGAAATATGTGCCATTTTGCATGATCGTCATACAGACATTGGTGTTTGTATTGGTTGCAATTTCACGCCCTGATAACATGCAATTTATTACAGGAACTCATTGTGAGCCAAATTTTAATTTGTTAAGCCTGGGCTTAATGGATAGCTTAAAGGCAGCTACGCCCCTGTCAGCGCTGAATTCTGTCAGGGACTTTTCCACTTATGGTCACGCTTCGGCAAACTTTAAAGATAAATATTGGTGTGTTGTATGAAACGCCTGAGCTAAGACTTATAACAACAACTAACAGTATTTTGAAGTCGTAGAAGAGCCCTCATTTCCACTTCTGTGGTCTCCCACTTATGATCCCTTCGGGAAAGGAATGATCATGTCTTCTTCTAGACGTACTTTGAGATCAGTCTCTTATATTAGGACCTAAGAGCTGAAGTGGCATTTGCAGAATGGTCTTTACCATCCTGCTAAGTACTACAAAGAGGGACCTGCATTTGGCATAAGAATACTTTCGTTAACAGTCTTACAAACTTAAATTAATACATTAGTTATAACAATCGTTCACACTGAAACCTTGAAAAATTAGGGTCATCCCATGCCTTGTCTAAAAAAGAATGCGTCACAAAAACTGTTTGTTACTTTTCTTCTCAATAAGCACAACCAATACCGCAGTATCAAACTATATTAAAACCATACCAAAATCAATGTTATTGAGGCAGATGTCGATGTTGGTACTAATGCTACTACCTGGGTACTACTCATTTCAGTTGTACATAATTTTTTCAATGATTTGTGACAATTGTTCAGAAACTCGGCACTTTCAAAATAGTCTCCCTAATCCTGGGCTGTAGGAAATAACCTTTTAAGGTGAACGATAAACGGAACATTGTGTTACTCTATCTGCTGGATAGACATATTCACCTGTACATAACAGCCGTAGCCAGGTGACTATTTTGGCACGAAAATACCTTCCACTTTGCTGGAGACAGCGGTGGGGGGGGGGGGGTTGACGTCGTTGTTTTAAGCACTTTTTGGAATACACATAGCTTTCGAGATTGGTAAAGGTCGTTATTAGGCTATTACAACCATTTTTATGTTTTTCTTTCAATAGGATTTATTTATTTTTTAAACCTCTTGAATTTTTATCCCGTTAGTTGTTTTCTCATTACTACGTGACTCATTATTCGTTACTGCATTACTCTGTTTAGTAACACCAATATTGAATAAAACATATGTCGATACTGTTGATAATCGATTGATAATATGAAAGTGAAGATGGCTACAAAGGAGCAGAGATCCATAACCATTCATGATAGGTTTGTAAACAAACTTCGTAACATAAGAGACCTCGAGAATAACAGATCATTTGACACGAGTGGCTAGAGATGAAATGGTTTTGGGATGGAAACTCGGCTAAAATTTATCTTTGAACAGATAGGTTCAGTTCCTCCAATGGTCGACAATTTCTTTTTTGAATGGATAGCCCTAGCCATTCGAATGGATGACAATTTTTTGAAACGAATATCCCAAGCCGTTCGAGGAGATTCATGACAATTTTTTCCAAACAGACAGCCCAAGCCGTTCAAACGGATGACATTCTTTTTGGAACGGATAGCACAAGCTGTTCAAACGGACGACAATTTTTTCCGAACAGATAGCCCAAACCGTTCAAATGGATGAAAATTGTTTTTTGAACGGATACCCCAAGCCATTCAAACGGATACCAAATCCGTTCAAAAATGGCAAAACATTTTTCACGCATAGAGTGCTGGTGATCAGGGGCACTCAATGTTAATTTTCCAAAAATATCTGTTCGGAAGACGATTTGAGATCTAGAATTTTCGGAACATTTGTTGTAAAATTTCTTGCTTGCCTACCTCTCCTGGGATTTTCAAACATCTAAAAAATGGTATACATGCCCATTATTTTTTAACGGATTTTTACCCTAAAAAGGTCACTTTAGAATTTTTGGGAGCCTTTTTTCTGGCCAAAATTTTCAAAAAGGTAAGATTTGATCCCTATAATTTTCAGATCACTAAACTTTCAGCTAGGAAATCAGAACAGATAAAAATTTTTAGGGATAAAAATATGCCTACACCTACCATTTAAATACTAACATACGTTTAACAATGCTATGTTTAAGTGGCTGAACTATACTCTCATTGGATGCCCTGAGTAATTAAGATTGTCTTCTTTTATAAAAAAATCCACAAAACAATGCTACCTTTTTTAATAAATGGAGAAAAAAAATACAACCCTCCGCTGTCCCCCTTGCCCCTTTCCAAAAAATTTGAGATCCCCCCCCCAAAAAAAACCTCTGCCCCTTCCCAATAGAGTTTTAGCTTATATCAGTTATTTATAACTAGAGCAATGACCGGCACTTGTGACCTGTGACCTGTGACGTGTATTCTGTACCTGCCAAATTTCATGTTTCACCTTAATTTGTACCAGATCTCCTAAATTAACTTGATGATTTAAGCTATAAGCTTAATCCTTTAATTACCATCACCAATATTACTTGCTTATGAGACCATCGCTTTCTGCGAAATAGTCTTAAATTTAAGCTTAACAGTAGATAACTTAAACTACAATGTAATCAAACATAAGCCTACCTCACAAGACCCGTGCCAGATTTTTCACGACTTCTGCCATGCCAAGTGCGAGAATTTTTGGATCATGAATAAAGCCAAGTGTTGACGAGTAAGTAAAAGAACTGCTGAAGCTCAAATCCGAGTTCCAGGAAGTCTAATTATGTTACTTTAGATCCAATTTACTTCACACGTGAACTAACCTCAATAATCCGTCGCCATATTGGAATCTTGTAGAGCCCAGTCTCTCGATTGGCGCATGCATCTCGCGCGCGGGCTTTTGCACCACTCGTTTCGCGTTTCTCGAGTACAGTATGTTGCCCAGTATCCTGACGGTACCAGTATCCGGACACTTGAAACAAAAACTCAATTTTTGAGGCGCCCTTTTCATTTCTCGGTAAACGAAGTATTTCGAATGAAAGCTGAACATTTCAGCTTTAAGATGAGAGTTATGGCGATTCGAAAGCTTGCGAAACAGTCGCAGAAGACGCCGTTCTGTTCAGGTGAGTAAACTTTTCATGGCTAATATTTACGCTGTTTACTGCGCAGTAAAATTAGTGCTGCTTAGAAAAGGGAGGGTAATGTGTGGTATTTTCAAAGAAACTGTTTTATTTTTAAAGTGAAGATACTTAAGGAAGTCAGCTTTTCAGAAAGTTCATTAATCGTTCTTGAAATTCGATTTGTTTGGAATAACGGAGGCCAGAAACATTCACTAAGTATTGATGTCAGGTGCCCAGTATCCGGACAGTTTTTCATTTGCTGTACAGAATTGATGAATTAGCTGTGTACATTATCCGGATAAGATTTATTTCATATCAGTAACTATGATTAAAGCTTAGGATACATGATATAGTCGTAAAATGTAATTCTACTCAACACCGTATGGAAATTTTCTTCACTCATTCAGAGGCGACTTGATTTCGTGCGCACGGCTTGTTTCGCGTGACTGGATTTTCTATATATAACCGAAAGCATTTGAGTTGAACCTGGAATTCTCATACTTTCCCCAGTTCTGACTGCAAGAGTGGGGTTGCAACGGTCTGAAAAATGTCACGAAGAGATTGAGAGATGTGAAAGAATTAGCGCTAGAAAAGAAGGCTTATTGTTGCGTCTGAGCATGAAGAAATCAACACTGCAGGTCAGACTAAAATAGGAGAGTGACCTTTGACCGTCAGATTGAGGTCCCTTCCCCAAGCTCTTTTTTTTAAAATAAAAAATGAAGAAAAAAGCCGTTTGCAGATTGGTTAATTGAGCTTGCAAACAGCGGCTTCGGTATCTCCACGGATGCCTTTTAGCTTCCTTAAACCAGTGAAAAAGTTCCTAGACAAGGAAGTAAGAATTATACCATTTTTAAAACAGCCGCTCGCGTTCCCCACCATACCCCCGGCCAGTCATTTGTTATGTTATATTTCACGATGCTAGGTTGTATTTTTGGAATCGATTGTCAGACTACTTTGCAAGTGCAAGAGAAGCTTATAAGTCGTTTGCCTGTCGAAATTTATGTACAGTTACTTTGTTATTGTTGTGTCCGGATACTGGGCCAGCTGTCCGGATACTGGGCAACATAGGAGCTCTGCAAAAATATTAATTTCGCGATGGAAACAAAGGCCAAAATGTTAAACTGTCTTTCGTCATTTTAAGGACTAAATAGATTTTCTCTGGGCCAAATTTCAGAGCTCTTGCGATTAACAAAGGAAAGTTATTGCAATCTTAAACTGAAGTGTACGGATACTGGGCAACATACTGTACTCGTAAAACGCGCTTTATGGCGCGGGCGGTCAGCAAAGTAAACATTTTCATGCTTATTACTTGTCCATGAACTTTCGCGAGTTATGAGCGAGACTATAGTAAATATTACTTCTAACAGCGATGAGTACTTAAATTGAGTAATGAAACCAAGTCCACCATCCTGACCTCAAAGCAGTAGAACGGTAGGTTCACTACACAGTACAAAAAGATCTCTGGGCGATGCCGCGATGGCATGTCCCGTGGCTTACATCACCCCTAAAGAGAGCTATTCGAAAAAAGCAGCGTTTATATCGCAAAGCAAAGCAACTCCAGACCCACGAAAAAAAAAACAAACAGAAAAGCAACAAAGAGCAAGCTTTTAAAACCTAACGAGGGGTGACAGCTCTAACAAGGGCTGTTTCGGGAGAAAAACAAATTTATTCCGGGAATCTGGAGATTTTGCCGGGAATCGGGAAACCTGGGAAATTTTTTGGGAAATATGAGATATTTTCGGGACATTGAGCAAAGATTTGATAGTACATGTTATCAAACAATATATATACAGTGTTGTGCACCCTGTGTATACGCCGTATTCTATGTATTTTGACACTTGAAAGCGGCTTACAGGGGCAACCAACGTCGATTTTCGGAAAATATCTGTTCGGAAGACGATTTGAGACCTAGAATTTTCGGAACATTTGTTGTAAAATTTCTTGCTTGCCTGCCTCTCCTAGGATTTTCGAACATCTAAAAAATGGTACAATCGCCCATTTTAACAGATTTTTATCCTAAAAAGGTCACCTAGAATTTTCGGAAGCCTTTTTTCTGGCTAAAATGTTCGAAAAGGTAAGTTTTAATCCCTATAATTTTCGGATCACTAGACTTTCAGCTAGGAAATCCGAACAGATGAAAAATTTTTAGGGGATAAAAATATGCCTATATCTACCGTTTAAATACTAAAGTACGTTCAGCAATGCTATTTTTAAGTGGTTTTGAACTATATTCTCGTTGGGTGCCCCTGGGCTTAACTCCGCATGATATGAAAAGACCAATCAGCAACGTTTCCAACTAAAATAGCATGAAGTTCGAGTGCGATTGACCACGTGCAATCCCCAGCGGATTGACACAAGAACCGTACCGGTGCAAGGGTCGGTGCAGGCACATACTATCAGTTCACACCAGATCCCATCATTCATTGGTTCAGGGGTATTTTTACGCTGCATGTTAACGAGTTTTAAGAGCACATTCCAAAGATTGCATAATGGAAAACTTGAAAAAAGTACGTTAGAGGTACGTAAGAAAAAAACGAAACTCATTTAACCTTGTTAAACGCAAATGAGGCCATAAAAAGTAGTATGTCTGTGAAGACTCTTTAATCATCCTGATCTTGTCGGGCTCCTTCCGATTTTGCTCGAAAATCACGAATCCCGATCAATATGTGTTCGGGATAGGAAAATTCCAGATTTCGACAGTTGTTCTGAAATTTTCAAATGAATTCTTATGATACTCATGCAATGACACCACACAGAGTATACTTAGCTGAAAGTGAGAGCAATTTCAAAAATCGCACAACTTATATAAAATAAAATCGACTACTTCTACGCGACGTCACGCCAATGAAAATAAGCATAAAAAGGACAATTGATTTAGAGAACATTTTGGACAGAATTTGTCCTCTCAGAACACTAGAAATGGCGTTTCAGAGCACCAAGATTTCACAATTTTCTGGGGGAGCATGCCCCCAGACCCCCCTAGTGGTTGGCCCCTTCACTGCTCGCCTGATTCGTCGGTGATTAAAAAGCAAAACTTAAAAAGGTTGATAGTCTTTCTGTGTTAATATGATACAGCAAGTTACATAATTAACAAGAAGCTGGGAAAAATCTCTTTTTAATTGTTAAAACAATTTTGGTAAGTTAAACATTTATGGGGAATGCCACAGAAAAATTCGGGAGGGTCGACGAAATTTCCGGGAGGACATAAAGTTATTCATAGGACTGACCAAACAGCCTTTGTTAGAGTTGTCACCCCTCGTAAACCTACAACGCTTATGTCTCCAATTTATTGGATTCCACAACCAACCCTGACCTTCCCACCTTGGGTAAGCGTTTCTGGTCCTTTATCAAGTCAATGAAAAAGGACAAAGTGGGTATCTCTCCCTTGAAGAAAAACGGAAAAGGGGAGGCTGTGCATGATGGTAGAAAGAAGGCTCTTATTAGAGCAATTTAAGTCAGATTTTACTCAAAAGGATCTCCAGAACCTTCCATTTTTCCACAAGCCCCCAGACGTAGTAAATCGATTAACCGGTAATCGGTATTAATCGATAGTAATCGATATAGATCATCGATGAATATCGATCGATAGAAATCGATAAAGAAAAAAGGTTGTGACTTTTGTTAATATAGATGATTTTTCCACAGAAATCGATGATGATTTTTTATCGATTACTATCGATTACTATTGACTGTTATCGATTTTGTTAATCGATCATTATCGATGAATGATTTTTTTGGTGACTTCGATTTCTATCGATTTTCGATATCAATCGATATTAATCGGCGGATTAAATTGATTAATATCGATGATATCGATTGATTTCCCATATCGATTTTTATCGATTAACTACTTCTGGAAGCCTTCCCCAACATTTTTCAATTGCATTTTGAGACCTTTGCAAGTTATCACGGACATCAAAAAGTTGAAATAACGCATCACAGTGATTGAAATTATGTGTTTACGTTTCACGGAAATTTCCGAAGTAATGTAACCTTTGCTCCCTTCTGCGGTGGACTTCTCTAACCGACAGAGTTTTATTTCAATCGAGGATCCTAAACAACGCTTTTCGGACTCAGCTTTCAAATCAGTTCTTAATGAGCTTCAATTATGCTTATTAAGTATCCTTAAGAGCTTCAAGGGATGAATGCTTACTGTTAATGGGTATTTGTGTTCGTTCCTTATTTCCAAGAAAACCCATGATTCCTACAGCTTTGGGATCTACATAATACATCATTCCTGCCAATTTGAAAATTTGCTCATTATCACTGTCTGCCATTGCACCCGAGATCCCCACGCGTGTTAGCTTCACAAAATAAGAGCTGATTGGCTGAAAAATGCTGACGTCACGGAAGTCTTTTCCCAGCTTGAGATCGCAGACGATATTTTCTCGGCGGGTGTGACACACAAGAGCCGACAAAGGCGTCCACTCTCGCAGGCTAGGTCATTTAGGAAAAATAATAACGACTAGTCTTTTAAGACATTTTAAAAAAGTTCATATGAATTTCCACCAATTTTTTTTTCCAAAATTTGTCTTCAGTTGAAACTTACCATCTATTTAAACGAAAAAAATTAGTTAAAAATCACGAATATCGCGCATAAAATATTTTAAAGGTCACGTACTATACGACAACCAAACCATTCAGAATTTTGCTCCGTTTGAAAAACGTCTTTTCTACGGATAATTTATTGATCCCTGCGTGTGTGTGCCCTGTGCTTTCTGGTTTTGGTTCTAAAGCTTTTTCTGATCGGTTATTTTACTCTAGCCAATCATAAGCAAGCACTGCAAGTGCATGAAACTTTTGGGTGAGGCGTTATAACCCGGGCATAAATCAGACTGATTAATTATCTTGCAAAGAAAAGTTATAGGCAGGCATACCATGTTCCAAGAATATAACGATATTTAACAACAACAAAGTCTCTAAATATGTTTTTATGCCTTGAAAGGAGAAAAAAAAAAACGTTTCACAAGTATCATATCAATCAATCAATTGGCTAGAGACACACCCTTACTCATGTTTCCCTGCAGTGACCCTAGAGGCCCGATATATAGGCACATTTAACACATAAGATCAATACAAAAACAAACCTTTTAAAGTTTTCTTTATTCGTTTTTGCACCTAAAAAACAGCGGTGAGGCATGGAGTTGTTCAGCTATGGCAACTACGGCGAGTCGGAGTCGGGGTCGTAAGCGGAGTCATAAGAGCCCTTATGACTTAGTGAATATCAAAAAAATAATAAGCGCGACGGAATCGGAGTCAGAAGAATCAGAACGTTTCCATTTTCTCCAAAGAAAGAGACATTATTGCTCCACAAAGTCCACACAAAATTGTACAGACTTTTGTATGGTATGGGGGGAGGGGGGGGAGGCTAACCAACCTACAGGTCATGCAGCACTACAGGTATCAGTAGAAGTTTCCATTAAAAGGCAATCAGTGACTACATGTGGCTAGTGATTTGTAGAATATTACATTTAAGATAAATCAATGTTGTATAAACACGATAGTCGTTCATTTAGGAAATAAACTTCCTACAGTTTTGTAGGTAATGAAATTATATTTCAAATTATTACGTTTAAATCAAAGAGAATATATAAAAGGCTGTCAAGGCAATAATAATTGAGTGTGATAACAAATTAACCGAGAAAAGTCGTATGATTATTACCCCTTAATAATTCGCCCAATTTGAGGGAATCCTGATTCCAGAATCCAGGGAATTTTTCGTTAAGGAATCCTGAATCCGGGAAATTTTTGCTTGTCGAATCCGGGCTCCGGGGCCAAGCTCCACTGACAAAGACTGGAATCTAGTACCTGGAATCCGGAGTCCAAGTCGTGGAATCCAGAATCCAAGACTGTCCTGGATTCCCTTACATGCGGTGAAATAATATACAGGAAAAAAATTTACTGGATCACAATTCGTCGCCCAAACACATGCCAGTGTCACGCGCGACCTTAAAGTGGTTCTTAAGTCTTTCTATTACTGGGACTCGAACTATGATGCTCTTCTAGACAAGGCTGGTGTGTGTGGTTTAGCCAACAGGGGGATACAAAATATGATGATTTGTATATTCAAATGTCTCCATTTTGGTAAATATCTACGCTATTTAAAACAACTGATCAAGTTAAGATCTACTGCCTACTCCCTACGGGGTACTAATATTTTATCACTTCCTAAGCCGTCTACAACCACATATGGTCTAAATTCCTTTAGCTATTCATCTGTTAAGTACTGGAATTCTCTACCTGATCACTTTAGAAAGACTGTAGATTATAGTGAATTTAAGCGCAAATTGTTAGTGCACGGTTTTAGTTAATACTACATTAATTAATATTATATTATATATGTTGTAACTTTTAAAATTAGTTAGGATCGGAGATACTAGCTATGTAAGCTACACTAAAATCCGAGGATAAATAAAGTTTATGTATGTATGTATGTATGTATGTACTGTTTATTAGCCAACCTTTAGCTCTACATTCCTCGAGATGTTTTCATTTTGTTTCCTTCCTTTGCATTATACTTCCTCCTGTTTTTTTCTGTTAACTAAAAACTGCATTTCTCTCAGCTAATTAGATTCCAGAACATGTATATATGAATTCATTAAAGAACTCACGTTTGGTCTTGTTAAATTTTAGTGCGGGCCCATTGTTTTTGAGCAAGAATCATTTTCCGCTGAAGTTCTAGTTTCAACTGCTGCCGCAGTTCATCTTCCCTTCGTTTAAAGCTGAGTTCCATGGCATTCTTTTCCCCTTCGAAAATTTTGGCAAGTTCATGATGTTTTTGAATTCTCAAACTATCAAGACCTTCTTTGAGGACTTCAATGCTCTGCAGCAGATAAGCTCGCTCCAAAGAGCACTTCGATTCACATTCGTCTTCCACGACTTTGCGCAAAGAGGCTTTCTCCTGATGCAATATTTCTGAGATCGGAACTTTTTCTATCCCAAACGATCCTAACAAGATTTCTTCTTGTTTTCGCAGCAGAGTCAAAAGTTCTCTGTTGTCCGCTGGTCTCCTCAGACCACAAACTTCGCACATCACCTAGGACAAAAGGCTATTGTTTTGGTGAATTGGACCCGGTACAATAGACCATTTCTTGATTAGCATAATTTTTTTCCATTCCTGGCGTTTTTCTCAGAATTATCAACCTTCTCTTTGAAACGGGAAACTTTCTCGTCTGCTCTCTGTCTCAGTCTCGCTGGATTTGACATGTTCGCTTTTGTTTCCCATTGAGTTTTTCTTTCTCTTTCTCTGTAGGAGGCTATAAATGGCCTTGAGAAAATTCGTATGGTGATTATGCTACCAAAAAATTCACTTTCGAATAAGCTGTGTTTATAATTCATTTTCCTTTCGCCGGCAAGAGAAGTTCCATTGGAGTTCACTGATTTTAGTAGTGCTTACTTAATAAGGACGTTGTGCCAGTAATTATAAACGACAGGTGCGAGATTATTTTGTTTACAGTCGGTATTCCAAGACTTTTGTTTGAAAACTAAAACTACCTGTATATTATGCAAAGTAATTTGCGTAATATAGATCGAAACCCCCGACCCCTAGAGGTCCAAGACAATCTCGCTAATAAAACTTTCATGAAGTTTTACTTCGCAAGCGTATCACCTTCATTTAAATTCTGCTCAAATATTTTGTTTAGTCTGTTTTTTAACGAATAAGACATCGATTGTTGCAACCAGTCAAGAGTGACGGAAACTCTTGTTTTTTGATCTTGTCCTACATCGAAACACTGTTTTGGTGCTACTTTAGTTGCATTTCAGCCCGCTTTTAAGTTTGAGGTCGTTTAAACACTCCAAAAATTGGCCAATGTCCAATTTAATCATAGTTGTCGCAAATATAACAAAATGCGCCCTTTAACTTGTACCGTACCACGCGTAAGATGTCGAATTTAAGTTAAACGTAGTTAGTAAACATTTTAGTGGAATGCCTCAGTTTTTAGACGAAATTCTTCTTAATTACAACCAAATTAAGACAAGAATTATTCGGCCTATAACCTTCCAAATTGTGCTGCCTAAATTGCCACTGACTACGACGGTTTCTCGATAAAATAGGCGCAAAGGACGGCGGGAAGGTACATGATGGACGAACGTCTCCCACTGTGGGAAGCTAGTCCACACGGGATAATCGCGGGCGAAATAATTGCAAGCATAGTTGATATAAAGAAGAACAACAGAGCCAGCCCCATCCCGTCAAGTTTAGTCCCGTCCCAGAATGGAAGGCATTAAATGACATCTATCGATATCAGTTTTAGTGCCCAGCGGTTTTGAGGGAAAACATAGCAGGTACGAGGTGTATGGGGATGTCTATGAGGGCAACTAAAGCGTTTGAGGGGAATATGTGTTGGTGCATTTTCGTTCCCATACAATACGTAAATACTAAAAGCCTGGGAGCCCAGTGGTGATGATGAATGTTAGTCTTGCGGGCTCATAAACCTGTGATGTTATTGCATGTAACCTCTCCTTGAGCCTGTCTTTTCCTTACCATGATTTTTCCTGCTTTGCTTATTTAAAGAAAACGGCTAAAATCAAACCTTTACAGCAAGGAGCCCAGAAGTGTGACTCCTTTAATTAAATCACATTCTTTCATTCAGAGATTAACCTATCAGAAGTAGAGGACAGTTTGCAGCTGGCTTCTGACTGGATTAAATCTGTAGGAAAGAATGTGAATAAATCAAAGCGTTCACACTATTGGGCTCTTTCCTGTAATTTGTTCTGAATATTATGCTCATATATATATATATATATATATAAGTAAATAAGGTAAGAAAGAGTTATATTTAAAATTAATGAGTCATTCTAAGGCTCGACACAGAAATTACCGTCGTTCGATAGGTTATCATAAGAGATTCCCAATGGTTACAAGATGGTGCATATAAACAGTTTAAACGTTCAGGAGAATTCGAACCTGTATGTTTAACCTGCGAGCAAGTTCGACTCCATTTCGAGTTCGACTGTCGCTGGCTGTTCCTCACTCTCACACCACCTTTCGTGTCCCACTAACGCGCGACGTCTCACAATGAGCTTCCTTGCAGGCTACTGTCAGGGGGACCCAACGACTTTTTTTCTGTAACATAACTGTTCCAAGGAGAAAATATTGCCAAGAAACTTCTTGAGCTCGAGAAAGGCCTAAAATTCCTCGATAACTGCCAGTCCTATTCGGAAAAGGTATTCGGAGTTTTCTTTAAACTTATCGACGATTTTGACATTTTTTTCCCAAGATATTACCATTATTATTAAAGAAGGTCTCCTGCGAATTTCGGTACAAAGTACGGCTACTCCATGTCCTCTATTTTTCGACCATTGGACCCATCATGGTAGCTAACAGTTTCGGATGAGAGGAAAACCATCCAAAAACTTTCGAGAAGACCAAAATTCCCATAAGACACTCCTGACTTAATTGGAACCATTCGGTCGTTGCGTTGGGTGCCTCTGTACTGTATATCCTCAACCAAACTCATATGACGTTACTTCCACAAGCATTTGTGTAATGTCACCAACTTCCAATATATATTTTCTTGTTTTTTGACGTGTTTATAGTAAATACAGGTGCGCTTAGAAGTTATTTACCATAGAATCTGTTATGCCCTTTCTTAGAGAGCCAAGAAGCCGGCTCTTTTACAACCCTCGTTTTTAACTCACGTTCAAATTGTCTCACTCGATCAGTTCACTCTCCAGTCCAACACGCAATGTACCTTATGATATTTGTGTCGGTGCATTCAAAATAGCTCTCCTGAGGAAAAATCCTAAGGGGTTGCTGAAGTACACAGACACAGACTAGACAATTGGTTTTTTTATCAGTTAGCAGGTACGAAAAAAAAAATAGTGATCTTGCACAACCTGTTTTGCCTTTTGCATCATGTGGTCAAACACATGTGTGATTCGAATTAACCTTTTAGAACACAAAGATACCACATAATGGTCCCGCTTTTCCCGCTTTCCCGTCTTGTGGGGAACAGGGAGATTGCTTTTCTCGAGATTCTCAGCGTATCACTTAGAAATGAACAACAAACGCAGATAAAGTTTAAAAGCCTTTAATTTATTTTAAAGAATGACATCAAATATATAGAAACTGACAAAAGCTGGACATTCGTTTATGAAATAGGCCACTGTCGATATATCCATTGACGTCATGTCATGAGAACACGAGGAAGAAGAGTGATGACAGGCTTTCGTTTCTTCTGGTTTTCTTGGCCTGGCTATGAATTTGGATAATAGCACGATATATCAAAGTGACGCCATTCATACTGAAGCCCCTACAATATTTAATCTTACCCTTGCCATTCAAAAATTTATTATTATCATTATAAAATGAAGCACTATTGTTATGTAAATATGTATTATGTATTAAATGAATAAATGTAGGTGCATAAATTAAGTTCTTGCTACAACCATTGAAACACTGTTGCTGGTGCTGACTTCATTCCTGGTGTATGATCCATTAAATAAAAGAATTATGTAAATTATGCAGATCGAGGAGGGGTATCGGATGAACGCCGAGGCGGATAACTTCCTTTCCATTGCTGACCCTGATTGTGTGTCTTCAGTGAATAGTGTGTTATATACAGCTATTTCGAGAGAGGTTGTCGGAAAAAGTGAACCTAACAATTCCGAAAGGCATTGTGGGTGGTTTTGAGTTCACTGTTCTTCAGAGAAATTTTAAAAAATTGGCACGAAAGGCCATGGAAATATGTAAAGTAAAGTAAAGAAACAAAAGTAGGTTCGACAGCTACAGTCATCAGGAACAGTGTATCGATCATATCCCACATTTATACCTTTCGGGATGGTCGCGTCCACATGTTTTCCGACAACCTTTCTCGAAATAGCTGTATACTGACTTCCAAACCAGAACTTAGCTGCAGAAGTTGTAAAAAAGGTTCCTGCGTTGCTTATTGTATTGGCACCAATGGTCGGAAATTGGATGTTATTTTTTCCGGACTGCCCTGATAATCCGAATCTTCACTTCTCACACCCAGAAGTGGGTTTCCTAGTGATCTGCTAAAGAGCACAAAAATCTAAACTATAATCTCTACAATTATTATTCAACACCAGCAAAGATCTCTACAATAATTAACCTTTTTTTTCTTTCACTGCCGCAATATTGTTATGGTAAACTGAGGTGCCTTTTATCACCTTACTCCTGATCACACCTTTTTGACTCAACAGTTCGTTTCTCCAACATGACATGACATGTTTATAGGGAGTGGCAATGTTGTAATCTAACCTAGCCGATTGAACGTTCGTAACATTGAATTGTAGCCACGGAATTATGTGGTAGGTTATGTGGCATCTGAGGAACTCTGAAGGCTATGATTAGTCCCACTATGCCGGAAAGTCCTTGCATAGACGCGAAAATAATACCGGATTTTGCTTCTGTCAGTTCATATATAAGAACGGTGATTTTCCGGCTACTTCTGTTAAGGAGCGAAACTGCGCTGCACCACCGCCGATCTTTAAAGTGGATCGTCACATATCGCCGGGATAGGTTTCTGCCACTTTTCGTCGCAGTGTGAACAGGTTTTCAAGTAAAATAGTAGGGGCGAGCGTGGGCTGGGACCCACATCAGTCAGGAGAGAGGACTGGGATTTAGTTCACCAAACTGACCTCTCGGCCAGCCGACCGCTCTCGTGCGATGTTCGATACGTGTGGACGACTTGTTCCAATTCTATACGGTTGTCGTTCATACTACCGGATACATTTTCATGTCCACACGAAAATCTATTTCCAGTATAGTGTGGACAGACTAAAAAAGTAAAAGAAGCAATCCGAACTACTAACAACTTAATAGTCATTTGCAGAGAATGAACCGATTTTAGTGCCTACAATTGATATATTACCAGTGCTATTCAGTATTTTCTCGATGTCTCTCAAATGAAATTAAATATTATTAGGTATCTTATCGTAATAACCCATTAAACAGTTGCGCTCGTCATCTCTGTCCTGTTCCTTGGTGGGTAAGGGAACTCCCATATGAAAATGACGGGGTTGCTCGTCTCTCGTAGACGTAGACATAGCAGTTTTTGGTCTCACTTTGACTGTGCAGGACAAAAAGCCACTATTTTTAACCATAAATGTATCGCTTAACCCCCTGTTAACGGACGTAACTTTGTTGGCCAACAACTCGCAATATTTTTCAACATTGTTGGAAGTTGTTGCGTCCGTTTGCCCATAGCTTTAGGGTTGTGCGTAAAGAAATATCTATATAGAAAAAGGCGTTGTCATAATGAGTTAAAGAGTGTTCTACTTTGGCTGCCATTTGTGATCGTAACCGAGGGAGACTGGTTATGAATACTGGGAAACAGTGAAGATGAAAACAACGATGTTCAGTTTATGAGTATAGTTTCTTGGTGTTGCAGACGGTACAACTGCAATTATTAATCTACTTATCCATCGAGCATTCCGCTATGCTTTCATATTGGAGCCCCCACCTTCCCCCCGAGACCCCTACAACAATCTAAAGAAAAAAAGGTGCTTTGACGAAAATTAAACCATAGAGACCCCACAGAAATTACAGCTTCGTATCAAGAGTACTAGTTTTACTGGTGTTAGAAGCTGATGCCTCACGGTAACATGGCTGGCTCTGATCCAATAGTCTGAAATAATAGTAAGGGGTATCTTCTGTCATCATCTCTTCCAGTATCGGTATTAGTTGAGCGAATGAGGGTCGTTCATTTGGATCCTCCTTCCAGCAGTCCATCATCAATTTGTATCTGTTGAAAAAGGAAGCTCTAGTTTAAAATACCACTACACAAAGATATGTCTCTATTTACTTTGAATATTGAAGACACTTATGTTCTATTGGCTCTTTTTAGAATGGGGCAAGATAAAGCAAAGAGGCGCGCTGAAGGTTCCACTCCTCGGAAAAGGTTGACAATTTGTTTGAAGGACTATGTAAGTACGTATTTCTTCATCGTGCCCTCTATTCGGAGGTCTTTTATTATCTCTATTCTGACTTACATTTCATCGCTGCACGTGTTGGGTTTCTCCATCCGATATCCAGATTTAAGTAAACTGCATAACCTCATAGGGCTTATCCCAGGGTATGGAGTACCCCCTAAAATAACAAAATAAAGATCAATGCTGTCTTATCAAAGATTATCAGGCTTTTCTAATTTTTCATTTTGAAATCGCTGGTGATCCCAACAATCTGATTGGCTTTCAGCGGTGTAATTTATTTACGAATCACACAATCACATCTGCTCTAAATCGCGTTATTTATGTTCTAAGCCACGTCGCACCGTCGCACCTTGGTGTATATCGCATCATTTCTGTTTCAAATACAAAATGAGATGTAAAAGCCCTTTTGTTTCCGCTTTTCAACAGGCTATCTGATCTGCCTACAGGCAGGTCCTTCCCTATGGTTCTTGATCTAAGGCACGCCCCTTGTACGCTACGTAAGAGCTGCCATCCTTCACTCTATCCAGCATTCCCGCTCGAAGTCTTCCAGGTGGTCTCTTTCTTGGTATTCTTCCCTAAATAACTAATGGGACACGATCACGATGTCGTAGGGTTTGACCAAGCCAGACTCTCTGTCTTCTGTTGATAACAGATATGATGGCCCTCTCCTCACCGACACGCCTCAATACTTCTTTGTTACAGACTTTGTCAGACCAATTTATGTTTAAAACCTTTCTTCAAAGCCACATCCCACAGCTCTCCAGTCTTCGCACGTCCTCTTTCTTTACGGTCTATCATTCGGCTCCATTCAGAAAAGTACCCCAGATGACAGTCTTTATAATTCTCTTCTTCAGGCAAAGGCTAGCGCGCCGAAGGCTTTTGTCAGCAGTTCTTTTTTCTTAGTAAACGCGTTTTCCGGCTATTCTCGATCTAATTTATTTTTCACAGGATCCATCCTGTGTAATGAGGCTCTCAAGGTTGTTAAGGTGCGACGATTCTTGACTTAATTGTTTACCCTCAAGAAACATCGTGAATTCCTCACCAGGCCTCTTACTGATTTTCTTCACCTTAGTCTTCTTAACATTGATCTTCATATCATATTCCCCCGTGCTTTCCTGCACTTTACCCATCATAAGTTGCAGACCTTTAACCGAACTGGTTAAGGTTGCTTGATCATCCGCAAAGCGCACTGTCTTAATGAGATGACCTCCCACTCGAATACCTTCATTCACACTACTTAAAGCATCTCTTAGCATGGCTTCAGAATATATGTTAACGAGTATGGGGGATAACGAGCTAACTTGTCTGGTGCCACGGCCAATCACTGCTGGTACGGATTGAATTTTGCGACTTCAAAATGGCTGTAATAAAGTGATAATTTCACTTTGTGTCGTGCAATTTTAGTCTAAAATCATACTTCTGATCTCAAATCGAACTCGTGCGCGAAATCGCGCATATGATTTCAGACCAAATTGCCCTCCACTCAGTTCAACGTATATACATCGTGTATTATCAATTTACCAACCTCCAGGAGGGATTAAAATAACGTAATGTACAAGTTTACCATTACTGAGTATTCATTTCGCCAAGTGACACGTGATATCAGGTCAAGTTGTGGTTAAGGGTATGACTTACAGGCTGGATTATTATGAGCCTGCGCTCCTCCCCGGTAAAGACGGCTGGGAGAGCGGCGGAAGTTAGCCTATTATTTTTTCTAGTTGTTTAGCAATCACGACATTATGCGAGAATGGCTTCTTTTATAAAGCGGTTCGATTCTCCCGTGACTGCTATCCGAAAACTGAACAGTCAGATTTTCCCTAACTACTGTCATTGGGGATTCCTCTCAATTCCCTCAGGTATAACAAAATGACTAGAGTATTATTCTACCAGCATCAGTATACAAAGATTTATAAAACTAGCTTACCCATGGTGGCTAGTTCCCACAAAACAACTCCAAAAGACCATCTGCAATAAAAGGAAGCAGATAAAGAAATAGCAAGAATTCACTTCATAGAAATATCAATTTTGTTTGTCTCGCCCCATGGATGGTAATCCAGGAAGTTTTTGCTTGGAGTCATGGACTTTGGAATCCGAAATCCAGCTAATTATGAAATTCTGGAATCTAGGCCTTTTGAAATCTGGAATACACTGAGTTGGAATCCGGAATCTAGTATCTGGAATGCGGGATGTGGAGCGTGGAATCTAGGATCGAAGATGGTCTCTGATTAACTTCATTGGCTCAAAGTTTCTGTTTATATATGTTATTTTCAAGATTCACGCCTGGAACAGGCTAATGTTTTCCAAACACTTGAGTATTTCTTTAGAGATAGAGTGATAGCCGCTACTGTAGACAGTGTCATAATCAAAATTGTGCTCTTTCTTTTCAGACAGTTCTAAACAGTACATTGCAGGGTCTTTGTTATATAAAACCTCAACTTCACACTCCATCACAGGAATCCTAAGCTTGGCCTAACTGTGACCTCGTTAACATATACTCACACGTCAGTCTTGAAAGTAAAAATGCCGTTTTCCAACGCTTCAGGTGCCATCCATTTCATTGGTAGCTTGTGCACGCTCGTAACTTCGTATATTTCACTCTCATTTGCGCGGCGTAACAAACCAAAATCGGCAATCTTTACCGCTCTGTCCTCACCAAGTAGAATATTACGGGCTGCTAGGTCACGATGAATGAATCCTTTGCTGGCCAAGTATTCCTGGCAGAGAAGTAACGAAATTATTTCTCAAAGAATTTTTAGTTACCAGATTCCAATATGAAATTAAAATGGAAGCTCGATTTTACGATATGGCAGGGGGATAGCAGTTTAATCGGGATATCGTTGTAAACGAACTCCCGATTTAACGATTTGACGGAAAAGCAACCAAGTGCAATGAAACATCTGTTCCAGGCTCAAAAATAGCCCGTCACCGCCCCTTTTTCCTAGATCACGCTTTAATATTTTTGCCGGTGCTTTACACTTTTTTGCCGGTGCCTTACGCTTTTTTGCCTTATTTTTGCCGGTGCCACCCCTACTCTCGAGAGGCTGGAACAGGCTACTGCAAGCTGTGCCTGGCAAACGGTCCGGAAAGCGGTAGGAAGTGATCATCGGTCTATTCATGAAGAATGGAGGGAGGATTTCCGTCACAGCTGTTGGAAAACGAAGGAACAAATTAAGGAATTGGTTTACAATATCCCCGCGACGTATACTTTTCAGCACAAAAAGCTGTCAAAGTTGAACAAGCTAAGTGAACTACAGTCGACTCCAGATAACTCGAACCCTCGCTAACTCGAACCTTGTGCTAACTCAAACCAGAATCCATTTCCCCTGGATTTCCTTTACTGTAATTTATCCTCGGTAACTCGAACCCTCGATAACTCGAAACTCCCGCTAACTCGAAGTAATTTTTGTTTCCCTTCAGATCACTTTCATACAATTTTACCTTCGATAACTCGAAGGGATGAATATTGGCTGAAAAATAAGGTTTTCAGTTAAGATTTCAATCGCGGAAGAAAGCCCGATAACACCTGTTGACGCTTAATTAAATGCTGTTTTTCAGGGAGACTTAAGGTGAGTGGAATAAAGCCTTCCATAGACTGCCACGCCCGAAAAAGAAAAAAAAACTGTTGGTTCTTACTATACTGCTGATTTCTATTTCGAAGTCATCCAAAACAGCATACCTAGTGAACATTATTCATTTAGAGCCAAATATACAGCTGAGCCATCAGATATATCAGTTGAGCTTACAATAGTTAGCAAATACTGAAAATACCATCATAGTTGCCACTTACGAAAAGCAATCCTTTCAGCCATCAGTTCCACTTGCAGACCGTTTATTGTGCTTTCCAAGATCCCGATTACGGGAGTCAAGATTTTTCTAGTCCTTGCTGCTCAGTCATCCAGTCCCGAAAACAAATTTAACCATTGCTTTTTCTTTTCTTTACTTCCCTTCTTTTCTTTTCCTCTCCTTTTTGCTTTCTATTTCCTGTTTTACCGTGAATGTCAGGGGCGTAGCCAGCCCATAGTCCTGTAGGCCCGGGCCTTCAAATTGTTGATTGGATCACTCTACCGCTTGTAATAAATTATGCGTTGTTGGGGTGAGCTTAAAAAACATAAGACCTGTTGGTGAGGTCAGTACGTACTGGTCATGCGTGCAATTTTCAGGATATGTGGAAATGAAAGTCAGCCAGGCCTACAACTACTCGAAAAGCTGGCTACATCCCTCTATACCAGGCTTGTACGATTCAAATGAAATAACTGATAGTTTAGTCTTATTCCGATCATATGGCTGTATTCATTAGACACCTTTTCGAAAATACGAACAGACTTGATTTTTCAATAGGTGCCTTCACAACGGCTCCATGTGATTTTTAGGCTTCTCGGGCTATAGAAAATTTAAAAAAACTCGTTTTTGACCTATTTTAAGATCAAACAGCTCAATTTTATATGTGTCGTGTTTCACGAAAAATTCAGCAAGATAGTAGTTAGCGCTACTATGGTCTGTTATAAATAACGCAGAAATTTGGATGCTTGAAAAATCTGCCGTCTCAAGACCGAACAGTATTAATACGGGGAAGAGGCAGATTCTTGTGATTTGCAAACGATGACTAAATTGCTCAAAGCATTCTTCAGTCGAAAAAGTTCTTACCATCCCTTTAGCAATCTGCCACGCATAACATAAGACTTCTTTCCCAGAAATGTCTTCTTCATCATCTTCCTTGCCCTCACAGCTGCCTTCTTCTTTCTCGATGGTGATCTTTTCTTCGACGTTTCTTAAAGCCTCAGAAGGAGTGAGCTCTTTTTCTTTGGAGAAGTGGGCAATATTGATCGAAGGTAACACCATCACCGACGTAGCCGACCCCTTTTGTCCTTGTCCAGATTGAGGCGCATCATTGATTAGAACTCCTCTTTCATCGTCTTCCAGGTCGATTTCAATTTCCTTCGTCTCGCTGCAATGATGACCACCGACTTTTCCACTTTCTTCATTATTTCTTTCCCTGTTCTCCTCTTTCAGGTTTTCATCCAGGACATCTTTTGTTTGCAGGTTTCTGGACACCAGTTTCGGCCTCTCAGGAATAGGAGGTTTAAGCCTTTCAACAACATCACTTTGACGACTCTTTTTCATTGTAAGCTGCAAAAAAATATTGAAATGAATTCCGTCTGACCATGAAATGGTTTTGTCAGCAGAAACAATTTCAACACTATCAGTTGGTCAGCCGAAATATTTTTACACATTTAAAAGGAATCGATGTGAATTGAAAGATTACTTAACCGACGTTAAACTGAAAATCTAGCCGGGAATACCTTATGGGCCAACTTTCTTTAAATCGTCCATGGAAAATTTAAATGGATTAAACTGCAATAGAAACAAAGCTTTTCTTCTGCTTTGTTGCAATTTTCTATGACATTTTAAGATACACAGTCCCAAAAACGCGACGTGTACTTTTGAATATTTGGTTTGACCTAATGCCACTTGTGACGTCATATCTGGTACAGGGCTTTCGGGACGCACAATCATTATCTCCACCAAAATATTTTGAAGGGTTTTTTAAAAAGAAACTTTTCTACTACGTCGGTCGGAGGGTGAAAAGCAAAACTCTCGCTGGTGTTATGGGTTGATTTGAATAACTCATCTTGCCACCATTGAAAGATCGTGGATCGAAAAGCTGACAGGCATTTTGAGTGGAAGCCCTTTGTTAGCTTGAATCAAGGACGGTTTATCAAATGGCGGAGCTCAACTATGGTGAATTCATGGGAAAATGAGAAAAAAATAAGTAAATTGCCAGAATGAAAAGCGTTCTTTGAAGTAAACTATTGTTGTCTTGTTACCATGTTCAAACAATACTGTAGCTCCACCATTAGTAATCCCGTGATTCATGCTGGGGGGAGGGGGGTACTCTCAAAAATTTCGAATAGTTGAGACAAGCGAAAACCAATATCCTATAAAGACCCAAACATGGAAAATGAAGCCCAGTTCAAGGGAAAAACAAGACCTAAGAATCAGTGGAAACAGAAAAAAACTTCCTTAAATCGCGCTCCTAATCAGCTCTAGGGTAAAGTTCAGTTTTAACAGATCTATGATTTGTTTTTGGTGTGTTGGGCATTAACGCAGGTGAATTTTACCTGATAGAATAAGGGTACCCTATCTAAGGATCGCATCGGCAACACTGCTCCAATAAGGGCAACAAGGATACCATATTTAAGGATGGAGATCCTCATCCTATCGGGCGGGAGTACCCCCAGGGGTAAACGCTCAAAACGTCATTTTTTTTTCTTTTTTGACCACCTACCCCTCCCCTAAGACAAACACTACCTTCTTACTTAGGGAAAAATGTGGCTTAGGGGAGGGATAGGTGGGCTGTTTCCCGCAAAACCTTAACTGATCCTACCGGGGCAAGCTTGACTTTATTAACTAAGCGTTGAATACAATTTTTTGTATATTTACCGATCTTTGTTTTCCGAATACATGAATAGCATTTAAACAGTCTGGCTATATAAACCGCGTTTGGAAAAATACGAATATCCGGTTGCATTCATTTCTCATTTTTAGTGCACCTCTGTCTTTGAGAACTTAACGATGGTTTTTAGACGTGTGATGAGGTAGAGGATTTTCCTTCTGCCTTAAGAGACCACACAATGTAAGAAAAAGAACATACACGCCCAGGACGATGTTCATTAGAAAGTGCAGCGCAGAATACTTATGACGTGAGAATAACTAATTTGCCGTGTTTCTCTGAAATTTGCCATTTTCGTTATTTTCATGACAAAAGTCAGACAAACGTGACATTTTAATAACAAAAAGACAAACAAACTTGAGGAATTTGTTTGTCTGCATGAGTTTGAGTTCTATTAATAATACCTGTGCGCAGCCCTATTGCGAATGGAGAGAAGATATTTTTTAAACAAAAGGCAAAAAAGAAGGCCACAAATTTTTATTGATACGGCAGATAAAGTAATGATACCTGTTGCCTTTTGTGTCTGAGCCACTGAAGAAGATCTCCGTTTGGAACATATTCCATGATTAACATAATGGGAGGTGATTGGATCCAGTACCCGAGCATGCTCACAATATTAAGGTGTGCTCCGACTTCCTTCATCAGCTCAATTTCCCGAACTAACTGCCGTTTGTCCTCCTCCGTGGAATTTTCTAAAAAAAAAAAGACATTTAAAGAAAATCCAGGTAACAGTGACCTACGTAAACGCTACACGATATCAGTTAGTACTAACAATGAAAACCAGATGTAAAGACACAGACAGGGACATCCCAGTACGCTTTTGTAGTTCACTTCATTAAGGATTTTCGGCTCACCGTCATCGTCATCAAATAAATGTTAAAGCTTTGTTAAACGTATTTTAGTATTTAAACGGTAGGTATAGGCATATTTTTATCCCCTAAAAATTTCTCATCTGTTGGGATTTCCTAGCTGAAAGTTTAGTGATCCGAAAATTATAGGGATCAAAACTTACCGTTTCGAAAAAGGCTCCCGAAAGTTCTAGGTGACCTTTTTAGGGTAAAAATCAGATAAAAAATGGCCAATTATGCCATTTTTTGACGTTCGAAAATCCTAAGAGAGGCAGGCTAGCAAGAGATTTTACAACAAATGTTCCGAAAATTCTAGATCTCAAATCGTCTTCCGAACAGATATTTTCCGAAAATTGTCGTTGGGTGCCCCTGAAGATTGCTCTTAGAAGAACGAATATTCAAACTCCATTTTACACTCTATGTGCTCTGGAAAATCATTGCAAAGTTTAGGGGCGCAAAAAGAAAAAGCATGATCGTCCAAAAAAATTTTGGCCTTGATCTGGGTGTCACTAATTAACAAGTTCAAGGTTGATGATCGTGAACTCCTAACAGGCTTGTAAGTTTGAAACAAATGATGATTATAGCTCGGACATAAATAATTGAAAATTCCGCTACTCATGCTCCAAGGGAAGCCAATGTACAACCTCATACGATCAGATAAAGTTCTCAAGTGACTGAAACATGTGAATAACGTATTTCGAAAGATCACATAAGAGAACGACCAGTCTACACATTACGAAGGCATGCACTAACATTTTGAATTGGTTTAAAGAGATAAGCTGTTATCATGTCACAGCCCTGAGAAGTGATCATGCAGTGGTTTTGTTAAAAGGTGCCCGCTCGGTTTTCGCTTGAACACGGGCATCGATTTAAGCGCTATATACTTTTTAGTACATTTAAATAATGTGACATAATCTCGAGCCTGCCTAAGACCACTTATAACACGACTAACCTTGGAGCGCACCTTATCAATGTTCTGATCTCACTAAAGGTTTTTATGTCTACATTCATTTATTCATTGCAAATCGTGTAGTAAATTGCAAACATTCAGGGAGGTCATTAATATAAGTAGAAAGCAAAATTTAAGATCTAAAATGGGCCCCTGAGGTACATCACAATCAGTTACCGACTGGGGCATTGAGATGCTGTTTTCCACGATATAATGTTTGCTATCTATTGGTTGATTAAATATTCAAACCTCTTACAAGAGAGGCTCTCTTGCCTGTTATTAATAAGAATCACTCCCGTGAATAGCGTTTGCTGAAAGAGTAAGTTATCTTTTTGCCATATTCTGAACTCACACACCTGGTAGAACTTTTGTAGCAACAATACGTCCCTCATGCGAATCCAAACTGTGATCCTTGTGTTTGGAGGATGTATTCTTTTCAGGTAACCCCCTTATCACGCTCTTATAAACTCTTCCAAAAGCGCCTCGTCCCAGTTCTTCCATGATAGTAACCCGCTCGTGTGGGACTTCCAGCAACATAAACTCAGCAATGTCAGACTCATTGGGTCTAAAGAAAATAGTGCAAATTAAATGTTAATGAAATTCGTCGTCATTAATCATGGGCTTGTGGTAATGCTTAAATCAGAGATGGCTTCCTGGTTTACACAAGGTGATAAAAGTTACATCGCCTTGGTCTGTAAGGAAGGTCACTCACCAGCGCGACTTGACTGAGAGAGACAGACACTTAAAGACAGACAGACACTTACACAGAAAAAATATCGCCTATTTCCACATGCATATAATTATCATAATGCAAAGCATTCATAAAGAAATACCGTTCATTCCTCTTTGCTCTCTTACGGTAGACAATTATCCCCACCACCAAAGCAGAAAGAGCCACGGAAACTCCCAACACTATCCAGAGTATGGGAACTCCCGTAGGAGTCACTGAGGAATACAAAGAATCGTAAATGTAAAGAGCTGTTGATATATAAACGTGGTCGGAATAAGTTTCCTAATAAACTTATAAATGGAATAAGTTTCCTAGTAACTATTTCTCGTTTACGACTCATTATAGTTCACAGGCCTCCACATTCTGCTAATCATGCTGTGACCTCATCCACATTTTTCACTGAGCCTTTTACCGATTACCTCGCGTCTCTGGTCTTGTCAAGTAAGCCCTTGATAATTTTGGGCGATTTTAATATCCGTATGGACCTACTACCTGTCGGATATACTGGATTCGATGGGTCTCAAGCAGCATGTTTGTCTACTACGCATGAACTTGGTCATACACTTGTCGTGCCCTATCACGCCTCTGCTTCGCGAGCTACATTGGTTACCTGTTTGCTACTGTTTTGAATACAAAATATTACTGTGACCGGCAAAATTTTTGCATAGCAAAGGCGTAGCTGCATCGATGCGTGGTTACTCAGCTGGAAAAAGAGAGGAAAACAGGTAACTGATAGCAACTACCAGTAACTTCAGTAACTACCAGTAACTTCTAGTAACTGCCAGTAACTACTAGTAACTACAAGTAACTTCTAGTAACTTCTAGTAACTACCAGTAACTACTAGTAACTATTAGTACCTTCTAGTAACTACCAGTAACTACTAGTAACTATTAGTAACTTCTAGTAACCACCAGTAACTTCTAACAACTACCAGTAACTTCTAGTAACTACCAGTAACTACTAGTAATTACCAGTAACTTCTAGTAACTGCTAGTAACCACTAGTAACTAAAAGTAACTACCAGTAACCACTAGCAACTACCAGTAACTATTAGTAACTACCAGTGACTATTAGAAACTACCTTTAACTACTAGTAACTACCAGTAACTACTAGTAACTATAAGTAACTACCAGTAATTACTAGCAACTACCTTTTATTAGTAGTAACTACCAGTAACTAGTACTAACTACAAGTAACTACCAATAACTTCTAGTGACTACCAGTAACCACTAGTAACTACAAGTAACTACCAGTAACTACTAGCAACTACCAGTAACTTCTAGTAACTACCACTAACTACTAGTAACTACCAGTAACTTCTAGTAACTACCAGTAACCACTAGTAACTACAAGTAACTACCAGCAGTAACTACCAGCAACTACCAGTAACTTCTAGTAACTACCAGTAACTACTAGTAACTACCAGTAACTACCAGTAACTACAAGTAACTACCAGTAACTACTAGCAACTACCAGTAACTTCTACTAACTACCAGTAACTACTAGTAACTACCAGTAACCACTAGCAACTACAAGTAACTACCAGTAACTACTAGTAACTACTAGTAACTACTAGTAACTACCTTTAACAACTAGTAACTACCAGCAACTACTAGTAACTACAAGTAACTACCAGTAACTACTAGCAACTACCAGTAACTCCTACTAACTACCAGTAACTACTAGTAACTACCAGTAACCACTAGCAACTACAAGTAACTGCCAGTAACTACATTTAACTACTAGTAACTACCAGTAACTACTAGTAACTACCTTTAACTACTAGTAACTACCAGCAACTACTAGTAACTACAAGTAACTACCAGTAACTACTAGCAACTACCAGTAACTACTACTAAGTACCTTTCACTTCTAGGAACTACAAGTAACTACAAGTAACTACTAGCAACTAACAGTAACCACTAGCATAACCAGTAACTACTAGTAACTACAAGTAACTAGTACTAGTAACTACTAGCAACTACCAGTAACTACTAGTAACTACAGGTAACTACTAGTAACCACTAGTTACTACTAGTGACTATCAGTGAGAAGACACAATACTACATATTACACAGAGTGTATATTATTGGTGCACTTGTGGCTTTATAGCAACCAGATATTGCGAACATGGATTTACGATTCATGTTATTACTCACTTTGCTTGGAAATATTACAGCTCGACAGTTCTGTGTGGACAGCGCAAAAATATAGAACGGTTCCGTGTGAACGAAGTGTCCTTTCAAATTTTTCAAACCGTTGAAAATTCGACCGGTACCGTGTTAACGTAACCTCAAAGGGGAAGCAAACATTATCAGTTGACCTCTTTTCCAACTGATTTTGATTTTCTTATAGAAACCTTTCTTAAAAGCTTTTTGACCTCTTTCACTGAAAGTGGTTTGGATATAAGAAAATGTTAAAGACTATAGAACAATTTTGATATGTTCAAATTCATACTTGAGGCACAACAATGAATGATACATTTCTTTTATTTTATTCCCCAAGGTATGACTTTTGATATATTGAAACTGGCCTCTTTTTGTCAGCCTCACCGTCAATTTGCCAGATGTAGAAATGCAGGCCAATTAAGATGGCCATGAACATACAGCGTCGTGACAGGCTATTTACTACAGATGAACAGTCGCTTAAAGTTTAAAAGTTACAGAATGATAAACTTCCAGTAAGCCGAGGCTATAATCTGTACATTCTTATTTTTATTGAACATCAAAGGGCTTTGTTGTGGTAAATTTCCGTCTTGATCTGTTTTACTGCCCACTTGGCTTATGAGGGAGCTAAAAGGGGGTGTCTACTTCCCCGGAGGTCTGCCCCTAGCAGAGAGGGTCCACAATAGGTTTGGCGGGATGCGTGATTTGGCTGTTTTACGTGGTGTACTCGAGATGCGAGCTAAAAAAAGGAGCGGGAAGCGGAAATTTGATTATGAGCGGGAGCGGGATTTCCTATTTTTATTGGGTTGGGATGCGGGAATCGTAAGGAAAAAGTAGCGGGATACGGGGATCAAGTTTTGTCGTGACCCATTTTGACTCTTTTGTGTACAGCGCCCATGTACTAGGAACTACTAGTCGCCAAGGAAATGAAGCCTGTCAGTTTTATCCATTATCACCTTTGCGTGTTTTCGTCTTATCCGCTACTTGGTAACTGACGGTGTGCGTGAACGGTCAATGGAAAGGTCTGGAGTGAGGCCAAAAAACGAATTAGACTAGGCAGGGACACGAAAAATACGCGGTTAATTTTATACAGTCTTCGCCTGTACTTCGCACCTTTTAAAACCGATTGTGAGCAAAAAGGACTGGTTTGCAAACTATTGCAGGTCACACGCACCTATTATTGAGCGGATTTAAGAATGGAAGAAAGTAAAGAGATTTTAAACAGGAATGAGTACAAGTAGTAGTACAAAAGAGGAAGAAATCGAGGACCAAGCGCAAGAAGGGTGGAAAAGTACACTTTCTGCATGGGAGTTGTCTACAGTTGCTTGTGCTGTTGGATTCAATAGGTACCCTGGGTGCAAGAGACTTTTCTTGCGCGGTTTCCGGTTTCGGTCAAGTCCTAAAAAGTGACCCGCGCGAAAAGCCTCTGAACCTGAGCGCCATCCCTTTCATAGCGCCGAGCCAATTACAACACCGCTTACACCAAAACATACAGAATATGGATGTTTTGCTGATTGGTTCCTTGGAGATATCGAATATTTCAAATGCTCTGATTGGATTACAATCACAATAGGCGCGTGATCGGAACGCGAGTGGTTTGAAGGTGACAAGGATTTAATCCAAACGATCCAAGCACACATCACGTACGTTTTCACTTTTTGGAAGAGAATTGAAAATATCAGATGCCTGTACGACCGGAAGATTTCGATAAGGCAATAGCCGAAGTCATTGGAACATTCGATGGTGTGGAGGAAATATGAGAGGGCATTGTAAATTACTATATTTTAAAGGAGACACATTGGCGGTCTTGCCGACCGGCTGTGAAAAATCACTGCTGTTCTAGTTAAAGTACCTGGCATATGCAGTGAGTAAAAAGGGGGTCAGTAGGCAACATAAAACTCTTACCTCGTGCCAAAATGCTGCTTATTCCAATGAATTTTTTTCTCCAGCAGGTAGATTATGACTGAGCAAATATTCATTAATTTTGCCGTTTGTTTTATACTGAGAGGTCGTGATACGCTTATACGCTTATACGCTGGTCGGCATGATTTGCCCTCTGATGCGAGTCGAGAGCATTTTCTTTGACCTCTTTTGAAACGTAAACTTCTTCATTGCCGCGAAATAAACTTTTAGGTTGTTTAAGTTTCTTCAATGTGCCTCCTGGATCTAAATAACTAAAAGCGATTTTCTTTTGTCGGTGAATGTGAAGGTTTCCTGCAATGTTCGGTCACGCGGGACCTAGCTGGTTAGTATTTTTTGCAGGATATATTTAAATTCTCCTCACTGATTTACAGATCCAAATTTCGAAGAATGAATGGCAGCTTAAACTGAAGCTACATAAATTATGGAGAACTGCAAGGGGACAAGATTGATCTTTAAACAATGATTTTGAAAGTCCAGCTTGTTTTCCTAAAGATAATTTGACTCTTTGGGCTGGAGCGCGTCGTTCCTCCCTTGGTAATTACTTTTAAATTGGCTTAACAGTCTTGCGACCGCCGGTTTGATCGACAGATTAGAGATAAGGTCAAGGTTCATCAAGCACGGTAAATCAGGGCGCCCTGCCCGAGTGGTTTTTTCTCGCGGCTTCGCCGCTCGTGTCTTCGGCCGAAGGCCGGAGATGGGTTGGCCTGCGGCCGACGAAGCTCCTCGTCACACGCGAGAAAAAATCTCTGGTACCCAGGGTATTCAATAGGAGGTTTGGGTTTCCATAAAAGAGAACATTTTATCAATCTGTCCAACCGGTGTGTTCATACACACTTTCCATGAGCCGTTGTCAACGCAGACAATTGGCTTCATCGCCTTATGCAACCTAGCACTAAATCAATCGAAACATCCATCTACCTTACTCAACTGGCTGTTTCCAAATGGCCAGAACTCAGATCGAAGTAAACCTTCTTTTCTGTATAGATGCACTCCCCCCAAAAATAATAATAAGCAAAACAGAAAATAAAGTTACAGTCGTTAATGGTTTAGCCTTGGACCAGGCTCCGCCTTGGGGGAAAAGGGAGAAAAAAATTGATCCCGTTTTTTGCCTTTTTTCCCCACCACGGAGCCTGACCCCAGGCTATTAATGGTTAAGTCAAGAGCCTTCAACATCAAAGCTGCCTATTGCAAGAAAGCAAGTCTTAAACATTGTATAACGTTTTAATATTTCAATAATGAAAGCAGGAAACCCGTAAAAAAATTAGGGCGGGATCTAGTCTGCTGACCAGCAGTTTTTAGAGTTGTCACGCAACGCTCCTCCCCCAAAACTTTGTGGCTGTGTAGCAGACTAGGCGGGATCGGGATTGGGACGTAAAAACAGGCGGGATAGCGGAATTAAGAAGAAAAAAAACTAGCGGCAAGGCGGGATTTGAGAACCCAGCTATTGTGGACCCTAAGCAGAGGTTCAACTGGATATGGTTTGGTGTCAATACCAAAACTTATCAGCTACTATTAAACATACATAAGGTAATATCACACCTGTAGAGCGGGTTTTAAATTTCCAAGAAACTGACCAGTCGCTTTGAAGTTCTCCAAACCAGGAAGACACTCCAATTTCATACCCCTTGTCGCATTCCAGAGATAAAAGATGAAAGGTGGTTGCAGGAACCTTTAATTCGCTCCATTTAGCTTCATCGCCTAGTGGCTTTATCTCCCTAAACCGTACAGTGGTCTTCGTTACGGTGCATACGTTCCTACTCCAAGTTACATTGACTTTGCAACCATGTATTTCCCACTCTTTGTTGTTTATCGCGGGTGTAATTGGTTTGCCTTTAAATAATGAGAATAATACTGCGATTATTTAATGATTTCCACTGATGTATTTGCAGTGATAGATGAATGTAGAAAGGTACACCACTAAACCTACAAAACTGTCTAACAACTACAAAAACTGAAACCTGAATTAACGACCAGCACGCTGACGCCATCTTAAGTAATCGAGCTAATTATGCGCATGCGTTGAGTCCTGTAAAAAGAGTTCTTGATTATCACCGTTGATTAATTCCTGCGGGACCTAAGTCCAATGAATATGACAATAAGCAGACAAAAGAATTATTTCGTTACTTAAATGTACATGTAATTCTGCTCTCGGGCCAAAATAAGTGCTAACATGATCAATATTGAGCTGTAAAACTAGCCAAAAGTGCAAGTATTACAATAGTTTTTGGAAAATTGATAAAAATTATTACGAATCACGCCAAAACATTATGCTAGCACAATCGTTAAAAGCCTAAAACCAGGACTATAAAAAGAACATTCAATTTTTTAACTTCCAACTGACCTCTATACTACTCTCACCTTTACTCAGGTCATAGACCTGCCTCCCAGATAAAGCTATTCCAGTCACATAAAGATCCATGACTGCTCCAACAAACACCCCATTTGCCATTGGCATCTGGACGAAATGTGGATCATTTCCTATGATATACTCTGACTGATAAAGGCCCAACGATGAGAAGAAATATTCATCCCCTTCGTCCCTCAATGCCTCCTCCGTACCATTAACGAACACCTTGATCTTGTGCAGCTGACAGGTTACTGCTACGTGATTCCAGTAATTGATTTGTAAGTCGAAAGCGTTGTGTATCGATAAAATAAGTCGGGAATTCTTGATCGTCACGTAAAATAGTTTTCCACCCTTTGACCAAAGTGCCAGTATAGGCCCGTCAACACCAATATACTTTACCCAAAAAGCAATTGTAAAGTCACAGGTTGTTATGTTAATGTTGGGCACAGTAGCATAGGAACTATTCTGACTGAAAGTCGCTGCTTTGCTTCCAGAACACCAGCCTTTAGTATGGTTAACGGTACCAAAATACCTGTAAGATCACAAAAACCAATGAATGGAATCTAGCTGTGAATAAAAGAATTACCTGTCATAGGAACATGCAAGCCACTATTTTACTCTCGAATCCTACGTTATAAGACAAAAATTTAACCAGTTAACACTATGAGTGTAATGCCGTCTGCAGCAGTCGGAAAGGCAAATGCATAAGTTTGAGGCGATACTGAAACCATTCTCAAGAGAGAATGGTAAATCAGAAAATATATTTAGGAGTTAGAGAAAGTTAAGAAGGGAAGCGAAATAAGAAAATAGGGGTAAGGCATAAAACGCCACTTCTCCGCCCCCTCCCCGCACCAAACCTTGAACAAACAAGATGTATATAACCCAACTTACCCCACATCTGGATCACTGCCATCTAGAAACCAGTGGCCGTATACGGGGTTTCCTAACAAAACGAACAAGTTCAGTTCGTTCCAATAGTAAAGATGGCGATATCAAACAAACCTCCAATAAGCTACTCTCGATTTCATTATACTTCGATCTTCCGCGGCCCTTTATAATCTTTAGAATCATAAGCATTTAAAGTAGACCTAGGTCTCTTTAACTGCGACAGAAAAAGGCATGTATATTTTGTGGTTCAATGTTATCCATGGTTTAAATTTTATTTTCGTTTGTTTTGGGGTATGATAATGTATCATAATGAGTTTAAAACAAAGGAAAATGAAATTTAAACCAAGGAAAAAATTGAACCACAACATATACGCTCAATAACAAAGCGTTGAGATGAAATATCTCTTAGTTCGTCTGAACTTTATTTTTGTTTGTTTGTTATTGTTTGTTGTTTTCCCAAAGGGTCTCCACAATGCATAAGAACATGAGTGAGTCATGAATTCCTTCTTTTCTAGTCCAGTCATTTTGAGGCTGGACCTGCCACTAATTGCAACAGAACCTTTCTCTTCGCCAATCATTTAGGAATGGTCTCTAGATTAACATGCTAGAAGTCCCAAAGGATCCAAGCACGGAACATGTCAAAATTTAAATGGCTAATAACTTACGCTTTACTGCGACATGGAAACGAGGCTAAGAACCGGAAGTTGCTTTTATTCTACTTGTTTATCGCCAGAACTGCACCCGATTCTTCCAAATGTGATTAATAGTACTCCAGGTAGTTCTGTGAACTTTCATCTTGTAGCTATCTTCACTAAATCATGTATAAGTCAAATAATTTCATTAACATTTTTTACTCAAAGACATACAGAATTTCATTTTTTGTCCCTCAGAGAGGTCGGTACTAAAGAAAGGCTATGACACTTCGTTATCGCTCAACAATACCCAGCTACTAAAACCGACTCGTTTTCAAACATACAGATAAGGAAGATATGTTTTAAAAAATACAATATACTCCCGCAGTACTGTCTTATAAAGTTTCACAAGGTACTCAGATTATTTTATGACTTTCGTGCTTTCTTTTCCACGTTACGCGTTTACTCATCTTGGCTGTCATCTTCGTCAAACTGGATTGGAGAATTTGTACAAGCCGTACTTCTGCATTGGCCACATGCAGGTGAACACTCTAGACCATGTTTACGGCAGGTGCATCTTGCCCTGGCACAATCTGACGAGCAGTTACACCTTATCATCTGCAGAAGCGACTCCGGTGCGGCTGGTAGATCAGTCATCCGAGGGAGTACCTGGCCTTCCGTCACCTTCCATCTACCTTCCTCCAATGACATGCCTTCGTTTTCGCCTTTCCATTGCTTCACTTGCAGGTACACTCTTAGGCTATGATGCCGGGCTGCTGCTGACGTCGGAGGAAAATTCTGAGGCTGTATTTGAGAACTATTGGTCGCCAGTTTCTCACAGTAGCGTTGGTAGCGCATGCCGTCTAGTTTCTCCCCAGGTTTTCCTCCGTAGAGGGATACCAGCGCATTTTCTCCCGCTACCACGATATCATCGACTGTGGAAGGGGAGTTGAAAACCTTTGCTTGCTCTCTGAAGTGCAACGAGTTGGCATATTTCTTTAAGGCTACCGCCTTGCCTATGCCATGTACGCGGGAGGTGGTGTCACATCCCAAAATGGCGTGAAGAAATAATAGGTCGTGACAGACATCATCACCCAACTGCTCTTTTACTTTCTTCATGTTCCAAATTCGTCTTCTGGAGTTTGCCTTTGGCTCTGGCTTGAAATAAAGGTCGAAGCTATCTGAAGCTATCTATTCGTCCCCCCTGGGTGAGGTGCGAATTCCTCGCAGAACTGCCATTCGTGCTCATTTTGTAGTCATAAACAAAGGCGCTGGACAGTTGAATCTGAGCTCTGATACGAGGTAGCGTCCAATGTCAATACT
>NC_133205.1:19300246-19352746 GCF_958299795.1 Porites lutea | reverse complement strand
GCTGTGACGATGAACTAATCTGCCCGTCAGTGATCGCTCCTTTCTCCATACCGAGAGCCTCTTGACATTCTAAATAACAAAGCACATTGAATGGCAATGCCACAAATATTGAGTGCTACTTGGAAATCCAATGGATGTGTTTCTGTCAATGAAAATTCCATAAAAACCTGCCTTGCTCTTTTAAAGAGTTGTGAAACAATACATTAAACTGTTAAAAACGATAATTCACCACGGGCGAATGGGAAAGAAGGGGACTAAGACCCAATTCAAAAGTCGAACCTTTCATGTACCGAATTTAATAGCTATTTGGGTCGACCCAATTGATAAAAGTCCAATGGGTGAATCATACGCCAAACTAAAAATTAGTCGGACTCAATTTATTTTCAAAATGTTAGCATAGTCTACAACGGTTACCAGTGAAAATAAATGATAGTAATTTATGCATTAGGATCGGCACATGAAAGTCAGTCGACGTCGTTCCTAAGTCGGAATTCCCATGTGCGCATGGGTCGACCCAAATTAGATACCTTATTATAGAAAATTAACGCTTCATGAAATTAACGCGAATCGTTAAAATTCGCGTTAATTTTGTTCAGCGTTAATTTCCGCGACGTTAATTAAGTGCAGCGTTAATTTCCGCGCTCTTAATTTCCAGTATTTTAACCCCAAGTTTAGAACCTGTCCAGACATTCTTGACACCTAAAAAACATGAACTACAAGTTTTCATTCTTTCCATTTACCATTTATTTTTCATCTTTCACAAAAGCTAAGGCAAAGAATTACAATATTTCGAGTTCATCTTCATCGTTGTTGCTGTCAGAAGTGATGTCAGCTCAGTTTTGTCCAGTTTTGAATTTTTTTGCATCCAGTGTTGAAATAAATTTGTTCCAGTTGTCACCACCGTGTCTTAATCGCATTAATTTCCTTTATCATGAAATTCTACCTCCCCTTTGGCGTTAATTTTCTTTAATCGAAAGTCGTTTATCATTAAATTCGCGTTAATTTAAGTCGCGTTAATTTCCAATACCTTTATTTCATGGAGCGTTAATTTCCTATAATAACGTATGTCAGACTTAATTGATTCAAACGTCAATCTTTTCTTGTACTTAGTTGAAGGAGTTTGGAAATGAAAAGTTCGACGTTTGAACTGGGCCTGACCAAACGTAAAAATAGTAGGGCGACGTTTTCACTGTTGGCAATGTTTTAGAATAAAGCGTTTTACCCACGTGGCCAGCAGCTATGCAAATTGCAAAAAAAAGAACGTTTTTAGATAAGAAAAAAGTTCAGCTCCCACAGGAAGGGTTTGGCACACCAACATGGCGGTCGTGATGTCATGTGAAAACAATCCAATTGTCCAACAATCCAATTTCTAATCGTAGTTTTTGAGGCTGCCCCCAAAACTCTTAAAAATGTGTGGCAATTTTAGCACCTGCTGAGAAGACCGAAAAAACCTATTTCTAAAAATTTGATAATGACTTAACATTTTCCACGTCGATCCTATGGCCCGACTGCACCGAGCATTGTTACATACACTTGGATGCAGATCGGAAGCGTTTTGCTTCCCGTGATGAAAAATAATTCTATATGCTTATTTATTAATAAAGTACTGGGTAACATTACCCCTAGCTCGTTGTTCTATGGGCCAATATTAACCAGTAACTTCGCGCTTTAATTCTTTTACAACATCCTCACCATTATTTTTTTTTTGGAACATCAAGAGAAAAACAAGGGTAAAAAGAAGTAAGAAACAAAAATTTGAGTTATACGAACCCTTACAGCTGACTTCGTTCACTTCCTCGCTCCAGTATCCTCTTATTCCGCACCGAGCAGATGAAGGGCCATTAATTTGTTTTCCAGTGGCGCACGAAAATGAGCAAATTGAGCCGTATCTTTGATTGTTTAAAACACAACTGTCGGGCAAAATTTGTACATCGTTTAAGGAGGAGAGTTTTCGGCACGTAAATCCTTTAAAAGAGGAGATATAAGGCAACTTTAAAAACGTAAAGAAGATAATCAATGACGATACTGATTAATAGATTACTTAATAGACCTTAGTTAAATGTGCCAAAAAGTTCATAACCGCGTTTTGCTTTTGTCTACTGTGTTTAATAATAACTGTCATATCGGATTTGATCCTCAATTTAGGCTCTTTATTAATTGAAATTTCTGTTTTTTGTTGTTGCTGTTTCTTTTTTCTTCTGATTTAATTTTTTACTTTAATTTCATTAGAATACTCAAGACAATGGAATGAAACTTCTTCCAGCCAAAAAAGAAAAAAACAAAATCACACTTTTCTTTTCGCTGTGTGCTCGACCGTGCAGTCACCTGCCTTCTGCTCCTGGACGTAAGGACATTTTAGCAACATGCTTTTACGCAGAAGAGTTTTTTGTGTCCTTGATTTCAGTTAAATTCGCGATTCGCCTTAGTTTGTTAATGATATATGAAATAAATCATATATGAACTGCGGAAATGAAATGAAAATGAAGAAGCCCTGAATTTTTTTCAGGCTTCTTTACGCAATTGCATAAATTGCGTTCACTGCGACGATCATTTCTTCATTTTCATCGCCTCAGTTTGCTGCAACCTAGTTTCCAGGGTCCATTGTACTTTTCTCCGGAGCGTCTCTCTTATTTCGGGGAGTAGGAGAGGATCCTGGGAGCGAGGTTGTGTTTACTGCAGAATCGAACATAAAACCGTCGTGCAATCGTGTTACAAATCTGCTAAAATATTATCCAACCCTCCAGAAAACCTTTATTGGGCAATGACCAGAGACGAATAACAGCGATTTAGAGACAAAAAAAGAGTTGTGTGTGTGTGTTTGTAGAAAATATAAATAGGTAGGTAAGCCCCCTTACTAGTAACTCTTGAAAATGCGCTACACAAGTGCATGGCATTAGTTACAATCAAATATAAAATACTAAGCTAGTCCTGTAGGAACTATTATTATTTCAATCTACACCTTAAGATTGTGACTTTTCTTAAAAAAAAAAATTGCCAGAAAACATTTTGAGATACGTCTCTTTGAATGTAAAAGTATTTCATTTCTTGTTGTCCGAAAATAACGTGACCTACCGGGGACACTTCACAAGAATAATGAAGAGGAGTATTACAGTTCAAGTCATTCCATTTCCCTGACGGATACATTTCTACGCAATCTTCAGTACCATTCCAGTTGTCTGGTTCGTTAGAAGCAAAGTTTAGATAAACCGTTAACGAACCATCAATCCATTGCCAGCGTGAGTTATTACTTGAGTCACGGTGCAAACCAATCCATGTTCTTTTTCCCCAACCAATTTCTTGTTGTTCAGCTGGTGAATCCAACATTGTGAGATTAGATCCGAGTGCTTCACACGCAAATTTTGCGGCGATCCATTCCAGGGTATTAGAGGATAGTTTATAGCACGTAGATTGGTGTGAAGCCCAATTATGAGGGCAACCTATAAAAGATAATTAGTTATATAAAACTGAGGTCAGGATTGTAATTTTTTCAATTGAGTTTACGACTGCGCTGATTCCCTATTATGCGTACAGATTAGGCACTAAATTGAGATTTGAGATACATCTTTGAATTTTAAAATCTGGTCAAGTTTCTAAATATTTCATCACTGCGCATAAAATAAGATTTACAGCAAACTTGCTCAGGGCAAACATAATACTGAAAAGTACAAACTGGGAGAAAATTAGGGGCAAAGTTGGTAAATACCGCATTTGCCCCTGAATTTGCAACCCTATCTTCTAAATTAGGATTCAATTGCGGTATTTAGCCTCACCCTGATTTCGTCCGACACCGTAGTTTGCACTTCAGCCCCAAGCAAATATTTGGTGTTAATCTAGAAATTTTTCGTTCAGTGCTGATATGCACGTCGGTCATTTCGAAGTGTTTTATAATAAATGCGCCTGTACTTTCCTACGTTATACCTTTTTGATGCATTGGCACTACGAGAGTTTTCTTAGTTTCTAATTTACAACTTAAATTAAGGACTTGGTCGAGTAGTTTTAACTCGGAAATAACCACTGATAAGGCGGTCCTTGTCCCCTTTTTCCTTTGGAGGCGACTTTTAGGTGATTTTCACGTTCCCTCGAGAATAAAAAAACACCTTTTTTGAACATCGCAAGGATACTCGGAACTTTGGCGCTGCAGCGGTATGGGGGGCGGGGAGTTAGTTTTATCGACGGAGTTCGTAAACTTGATTTCTCACCGTAAAAAAGATTTAAGAGCTGACCCCTCCAGCTATATTCTTTCTGAATACAATAGAAGCCACCATCCACTGACGTTCACTTCCCCGGTTTCCCTTAACAAATATCTTTAGGCTGCCTACACTTGTGGGGAACGACAGGGGGTTGGAACACGGGAGAAAAGGGGCGAAATGGGTGCGGGAGGCGGGAGGCGGGAGGCGGGAGGCGGGAGGCGGGAGAGAAAAGGAAGAGAGGCAGGAGAAATAGTTGGGAATTACTCAACAATGCTTAATATTTCCCAATCGAAAAAAGGCTAAGAGGAAGAAGCTAAGAAAAAATGTTTGCCCAAGTTCGTCCAGACGGATAATGCGTCCTTTGCATGAAAAGAGCTAAAAATGGCCGATGGAAAAACGGACAATAGGAAGCATAGTACTAAAAGAACCGTTTGTGACTACGAAAATACTTAAGCTGACACGTGCACAAATCCGCGAACAGTCAAGCGGTACGAGGCATTTGCTCGTTGTTTTTCTTTTCTGATCATTGTATAAAACAAACAGATTCCATGTTGCAATGGGTCTGTTCAGTTATCAGAATTTGCGACCAGTTTTCCTTTTATGAGCACACAGGAAGCAGTTGATTGGGCAAAAGAATGTCATCCCAATATTAGTGTTCACGCTTACGATTCCACCTACAAGAAATTCATGAAACATATTGCAACAACATCTCATCACGATATTACTCTCGTGTTTTTCATAAAGGACAATCATTGTTACCCTATCACGGACGAGCGTTTGAAAGTGTTGGCCACCAAAGCTAACCAAGGAGGAGTTGATAATTTGTGGAAGTTTATGACTGATATGAAATGGTCGCGTCGTCATGAGCAAGAAGAGGAACCGTTGGATGTCAGTAACAAGGTTATTGTGTTGCAAGAAGATGAGAAAATTGAACCGGTCATTGATCGTTACATTTACCCCACCAACTATTTTGTGGAATATTTACACTTTAGACTTGATGGTTTTATTGATCACCGATCAAACATGTTTGTATTAAATGACCAATATGAAACAAGAAGGCGGATTTGTGACAGTTTGTTTGATAAGTTCAAAACAGCGGATTTTGGTTTGTCAAATCAATCTTACACTAATATGGCAACTAGTTTGTTCAAACAAATGTGCCGTTATCTGCCCGAGAGTTGTTATGACACAAAAACACAAGTGCTCGACGATTTTTACCCTAAAGCGTTACAATGGTGTAGTACTGGTGACAAACCCGATAATTTGGTCTCACTTGATATATGAAAATGTTACCCTTCAATCCTGATAAATAACAAAGAACCAATCCCACTTTACACAATTCATGATATTATTGAACCATTTACTCATAACCACCAATTGAAGTATTACGGCGAATTTATATCGACGAGTTTATAATCAAACAGTTTGGTGCTGATATTAAGATTGAAGCTGGATTTTACTGTCGGCAATTAATCAAACATTTGGTCAATAATGCTCGGATGCCCGTTTCCAATATCAAATGGTTTATTACAGTGCGGCAAACATTAAAACCTGATACTTTCACTAAATTCCTGACTTTCATATTTGATACATTTCCAGAAGCACAAGCAAAACGTCTTGCTAATGGTTTTATCGGAGGTTTAGGAAGGAAATATAAGAAAACTGACAACGGGTTCACCTGTAGATCCATGGATACAGCTTAAGCAATCTGGACTGCTGGATTGGTCGCTGGTAAGAAGATTAGTGTTGATAATTATAAGAACAGTCTTACAGATCAAGAATTGTTTCTGGTTAGAGAGCAACAAACTGAGCGCGTCTTTTTAGACAATACCTCAATCAATCGTTTTGTCGTATTACAAGCAATATTGTCATGTCTGGATTTGATTTACGATAATTGGACCGATGATTCACTGTTGTATTCGGTTAACTCTGATGGCGTGTTTATGACAAACCCTAAACACCAATATCCAAACAAGAAGGATGTCGTATTTAGTACTGATCTGATTGGCAAAGTGTTTACAACGAATTCAGAGTGCTTGTATTTTGAGAAACATAATCGCAACAATTTTGACCCGGATGATTACACAGATTTTTGTGGGCGATGGTGCGATCTTTTATGGTCAGGCGGATGCGGCAAAACCACGAAGCTCATTAAGCTAGCTGCAGAAGCTACGAATCCGATTATCCTATCATTCACCAATAAAGCGATCGAGAATGTGAAATCACGGATTGACGACAGTTTGTGTGATAAGTGTTCATTTGTGTGACATTTGACAGTGTGACATTTCTCATTTGAAGGATAAAACAATCTTTATCGAAGAGTATTCTATGACCCCAAATAAGTGGATGAGTAAGATCTATCAAGCGTTCACTTAATATCACAATACTGTATTCATGTTTGGTGATACTAGGCAATGTGACCCCGTTGAAAAGGGACATCGGATACATTATGATTATTTTGATTCAGTAGCCATATCTGAAATGTGCCCGAAAAGAGTCCAAATGAAATACAAAGAAGGGTGTTCACGTTACGATATTAAAACAAAAGATATGTTAACAAAGTTTCTCGAAACGGGAAAGGTGACAACCAAATTTGCAGAAAGAGAACCCCTGTACAAAAACATCTGCTATTTGAACTCAACCAGACAAAAGGTTAGGACCGATTCACTGCAGACAAACCGTGTTACGTTGAGTTTATTTATGATAGTAATAAGGAAGTTTATCAAGTTTGTGTCGGGATGCCCGTTTTAGCAACTACCAATTTGAAATCTGAGGAGATTTATATTATGATGGAGTTTAATGTGGACCATATTGATGATGTCAGTGTTATCATTATGGGAACACTCCTTCCTATCAGCAAGTTTGCTCAGTCGTTTATTCCCGCATTTTGTTGTACTGTTTACAAATATAATGGCGCTGATATCAACGAACCTTATAATATTTATGATGTCAACCGTATGGAAAAGAAACAATTATATACGGCACTATCCCGCACAACCAAATTCGATTATATATCCATCTCAACACTAGCGTACTGAACCGTGTTTATGAAATTAGAAAGCAACCAAATATGGAAATCGTAAATTTATACTTCAATGGCGATTACAATCATGGCAAAATCTACAAAATCGAATCTGAGAAATGCGATAAAGTGTATATTGGCAGTACAACTGGTGAACTCAAAACACGGTTGATGCAGCACCTGACCAATGATAAGAGTCCCGTTTATTAATACCGAACACAAAAACCTCATATCAGTCTCCTCGTTAATGCTCCCAGTAAGGGCAAGAGGGACTTGGAAAAAGTGGAATTTGAATGGATGGCTGATTACAGTGAGAAACTGGGAGCGCAATTATTAAACAAACTGGGCATTAAAGCGAAACGTCAGGAAGTGAAATATCAAGCACAAATGGCCACCATTGATGCTGGGACAGAAAAACAAGTAGCTCATACATTGGGCCGGTTAGAAAAGACCTTAGTTATAAAGGATGTTGTGGTAAACAATCTGTTATATTATGATGGTAAGGTTAATGGTAAGCGCTACAAAACAAAGGCCCGTTATAATAAGTGTTCCAAAGAGGAAGCAATGTCAAAGATCACAAAAAAGCAACAACAACTAATCGAAGAGTTGACAATTAACTTCAACTATAACCTGAGATCAGGCCCAATTTGAGCGGTTCTCATACATTCTCTCTAACGGCTACCGCTAAAATTGGGCCTGATCCAAACTCATTCACGTTTGCGCTCGTTACGGCCAGATTTTGGCCCTAACGCTGATTGGCTGTTAGAACAATGCCACAAGATCTGATTGGCTGTCGGAAACGCCGGAAGTTGAAAGCGCTTATTCCTCGCGTGGTTGTTTTCGTGAATGATCCGTCGTTGGCGGAGAGAAGGATCGATTTTGCTGTCTTTTTTATTGTTTTATGGTCTTATGGTAGGAAACTATGCCTTAATATGTGCCATGGAAATTCAGAAAATTCATATGATTGTTTATATCTTCTCAGGATTTGCTTTGTTTACGGAACTAATGTGAGGGTATCGCGGAGTTGAATCCCTCTGCAAGTTGTTGACCGCTAACAAGGTGCCTTTTGATTTACCAATAAACGAGTGCAAATCAAAATACTGTCCATCTTAAAACTGGTTTCATCTGAAAGTTTAGCCGGGAATGACTTCTCTGAACGGGGTACGCAAGGGGAGGCTCACTGCGAAAGAAACCTCAATCGCCAACTGTGAAGTATTAGACGAAAAATATCGCATCGCTGTTCAAGGAATTTTTGTAGGCATTATTATAAAAGCTGGTGGCTTAAGGTAACAGACCTGTTGTTTGCCTCCGCTTTTTGTAAAATATAAACCAGCAAAACTGGTGTCCTCGCTCGTTGGCTGTTTGCTTTTGTTTTTAAAGATTTATGTACTGAAAATCGGGGAGAATTGCCGAGGAAAATATAAAGACAACAGAAAAATATAAATTTCAGCATTTTAAATTCGAGCTCGTCTAGCCAAAATTATAAAACTAGCAGAACATCGTGTCGCCGCCTTTTCGAAAACGGAAATAACCTTAGAGATCTCCCTTAATCTTGTAAGAAGTTAAATGTGATTGTGCTGACTGTTCTATTTTTAGCTGAAAAAAATTAACAGATATTTATAAAAAGCTATTTTTCAATTCAGCCAGTCTGCATTTTTCCCACGCGTGAAAAATTTGCATACTAGAAAAACAAGCAACGGAAGTAATTTTGGTTGGCTGATTCAGCAAATGTCAATCAATCAAAAAAGTGGGCGGCAGACGTTTCGTAGAAGGTTTGTATCAGGCTCTCTTTTCGTTTCGTCATGCCCGCCGGAATGTTATTTACAAAGCAAAACGAAAATAGAGCCTGATGTCAGGTAACTTCAACTAATAATAGATTATAAAAATTAACAAAGCTGGTGGCCACCGGACCTTCTCAGGAGGACTCGCCCATTTTCCCGTTCCTACCCACTCCCCATTCCCCTCAGTCCCTCCTGAGAAGGTTTTTTTAGTGTTTACCATAACCGTTCATTTACAGGGACCCATAGGCCAACCATTTACAGGGCCTTCTCATTTCATCTTATTTCATGTCATTTCATTTATTTATTTTTGTTTCTCCCTCTCGGGCTTAGGGGCGAACCAGCACTTCCGCCGTAGTGACCATAGCTCTACTCAACGTCCCGGAGACCGTCTACAAGGGAGTTTCCTTATTTCATATTTTTTCCCTTCCAATGTTAATGATGGAGCAGCGGGCCTTTACCCCATCATTAACAAGGGTATCTGGTTACCGGCATTAGCAGAGGGGGCCTGCGTTTTTCCACTCTGTAATACTTTCACGATACATCCTAATACTATTTCAAACTGGCCTTATATATGAGTCAAATTCATTATTCGCATCATTGTGGGAAGTGATTTGTGTTTTCCCTCTGGTAATACGTAGTCTCAGTGGGGGCAAATACATTTAAGGAATTATTATCTTATAATATTATCGTAATGTGTAATAAAGAAGTTCACGAGTTATTGATGAATGAGGGTCAGGTTAATTGTATCTTTTGTAATAAACAGATTCAGGACGCCGGTAAGCCCAGGCGATATTTTTGTTGCGATTCTATGAGACTGATCAAAGACGGTTTTATCGTGTGTAAGAATTGTGGTCAAGTTCATGATGAATATTTTGCCCCCGAATATTTTGATTTTTATGGGAATCGCCTCAGGATTAGAAAGAAGTCTGTATATCACAGAAAATATCACATCATAAATGTCATGAATGATATCGCACAAAAGAACAGCATTCAAATTGGGTACTATAATAGAGAGAATATTCTGAGAATATTCCAGCTACTTGACCGTGTTACACCGGTTGGTCGAAAACAGCTTATCAGTGTAAATTTTACTATCAAGCAACTATTCGACATTTTAGGAGTAGAATACAAGTTTATTCCTCTTACTCGGTCAAAAACTACGTTAAAATATTATGAAATTTGGTGGAAGAGAGTTTACGTTCTCATCAAGACTGATATTAACTGGCTAATTTCTCAGAATTTAGACCGGAAGTAAGGAAAAAGCCCCCATTACTCATTGAGGGAGAGACCCTGGGGACTAGGTTGTGCCTCGGGTTATCTTATACGGAGTACTATCCACACTAAGGCGTCCGCCATCTTGTTTACTCTGTTGGACAGGAGAGGAACTTTTTAGCGTATTGCTTTTCAAATTTTGTTCCTAATGGGGCAAAATCCACGCTTATTGAAGGTACCTCCTCGCAATGAAGTTCTCAACCCGAGTAATACTTTGTCGTAAGAAGTGTAAGCAAACCGGCTCATTTCAATTTTACCCTTATAGTCTTTTGTTTCAGAAAATGTTTTTAGAGCTAAACCAGCGCCTGATATGCTTCCTGTAATGGCTGGGTTGGCTGTTAAACCGCCAGCAACAGTCCCGATTATTATCAGGCCAGATGAGGACATGTTTAATAGGAGATTCAGTTTTTTGAAGTATTTGTAGGCCTTTTGGTAAATACAATACTTTAAATGGTAATACTTATACAACTCTTTAACCTTCTGTATCTCCTCTTTTGTTTTGCTTTTATCGATATGATTAAAGTGAAATATATTTTCCTTCTGACTCATTATATCATTAGTTTAGATTATTTACAGAATATATGAACCATTTAATTTCTCAAGAATCATTATTCTATGAAATTCGATAGAATTGTTGTCATAAAAATTTGGAGAATACATTACTCTATGGATTACCACATCTTCTGAGGATATTCTGAAAGAGTAGTTACTCTGAGATGCTAAAGCTGAAGTTAGTGTTAAGGTTGCAGAATAATTGGATATTGATGCTTTTACTGTTGGTGTAGCCCCGTACCTTTCTTTGTTAGCCAAAACACAACTCGTTTACCATTGAAACTATCTAGTAAAGTGATAGAAGTTTCATTAGTTGAGCCAACTCTTAGACCATTAGTTTGCAGTTTTGAGCTCTTGTTGTTTTGTCATAAATCAAGTGGGGTTTTTCATGAGCTCCATTGCTCATAAACGTTTTTATATACATTGATCTATTTAGCCACAGCTGCATAACAACACAAATGGTAAAGCTCTTTTTACTGAATAAATCCAAATTCAATGGTTTATTTTTTCATCCTCAATCCTCCTTCCTGAACATTGGGAATATTCATTCTAAAAAATGTTATGTTAGGACTTAAGCCGGAAAATACGACACCTGATGGATGTCCTGTTGCTAATTAACAGATACCAGCATCGCTCAAATCATAAAATTCTTCAAATATTTCCCTGTAAACATTATTTTTTGTATGAGGGCTCAATTTTTTCTCCAAATCTTTGACCATCTTCACAGTCGCTGAGGAATTATTTTTAGTTGTATCGGGAGCAATATTTAATATTTTCTTTCTGTTCATATCTAGATCCACATCGTAAACAACTTCTGTTGGCTTAATATCAAATGCCGTATGGTATGTTTTGTTTGGATCTAAATCCATTGATTCGCCGAGAATACCGTAATATATTAGGTAATATTTATTGAAATTAGTTGGGTAAACCCCCAGGTCAGACCCCGCCTGAGCCATAATATTCTGTATGTGCAGAAAATAAGGTGTGGATGAAGCTGTTTTACTGAATACTACCACAAGCTTATGGTAGTACATAAATTCAACCGAGGATGTTTTATACTCATGTGAATACTTATTGACATGCCAATTTTTTACATTTACTCCCTGACTGGTAATTGTGTCAACAGTAATTACAGATTTGTGCCACAAATGATAGTCTGTTGTGAGGATTTCCAAACATAAGGTGTATTCTTTATCTTTTTGAAGGGGATAGCATTCGATAGCTAACCGCCAATTATAACCTCCTTCTGAGTTCTTCCTATTGGAAGCAAAAATCACCTTTTTATTGTACGTGTCATAATTGCCTGATGTTGCTTCTAAATCACCAGTGCTGTTCAGGGCAATACTGGTAGTTAGCAAATCAGTCCACTGCAAAAGACCATTTGTAGGGTCCATGAGATATGCAAATCTGTTAGTGTGATCAGAGGGCTTTATGTTATATTTATTCAATGTTTTCAGATTAACCCCATCAGTAGCATCAGTTGCATCCCCAAGATTGGTGATCTTGTTTTTGACCATATTGAATCGGGAATATACATACGGATTAGTAATTTGCACAAAAAAATGCACTTTTAGTGGCCCGCCTTAGTGCTTGTTTTTGTGAAAGAGGCATAGTACTGATCAATATTATACTGCCGCTCATTGTTCCACCAGACAGTTTCAAATAATTATTATCTGTGTATTTTTTATTTACACCATCTTTATCATCAGTTGGTTTGGCAAGGTGAGTAATTTTATTATTGGACATATTTAGTGATCCCACCATAACCCCGCTGGACTTATCCAGGAATTTATTTTCTGACCAAATGTTTGTGGCTGGTTGATTATCACCATTTGGTTGAGCCACATTGTATATTCTATTGCCATCCATATCTACATTGCCGGTCATTGAACCACCAGAAAGTGGTAGTCTAGTTTCTAGTTGACTTACTCTTACAGCATCATTGGAAGCAGTCCCCATAGCCAGATTTATCAGTTTTTTATGTACCATATCATAATTTCCATTTGCTGTGAGACTAAGACCAGTGCCCGATGGACCAGTAAGACCACGAGGGCCAGTAGGCCCAGGAATACCCTGAGCACCAGTAGGACCAGGAATACCCTGAGCACCAGTGGGTCCAGACGGGCCAGGAGGTCCTTGGGGGCCAGTAATTCCTCGTTTTCCTTTTGTAAATGATTGATTATAATTGGGTAGCTGGTTGAAAATTCCCATTTTATATTATCTAGGCGATCTGGTGACGTCATTGCCGAGGACTGGGGAGAAAATTTTAATACCGTATCCCATGAAACAGCGCGCGCGCATTCGCAAGTTTTGTTTTTGTTTACCATGTCGGTCAAATGTAGTGCGAGTACCGTTCATCGTTGAATTTTGGGTTCTTTCCAACCTTATACTGCGCGTAGAACTCTAAATGGTACCAGAAATATAGGAAGTATTTATATGAACGGATGAAAAGTCTCGTGGGGCAGCAGGTTGGTTTTAAACTCAAAAGAAAGCGATGTGTGAAAAGTGCAATTCCAGCTTGTAAGCATAAAGATAATTTCTCACCTTGTTTTGTACTGTTATGTTCTATTAACGGTATTTATTGTATGTTTAGGTAGTATTAAAGATATCGTGTTTATCGTTGTTTCGTCAGATTATTTTTTTTAATATTCTGATTGTGTTAGCTGAAGTCGATCAAACGCTGGCTCAACTCATCCACTTTGTCGCGGGTGGCACATTTTTGGCGGGCTTTTTCAATTGACTGCACTCCCTTTGTCAAACAAAGCCGAGTTTGTTACTAAAATGTATGCGGGAATGGAAAGGAAATTTAACCAGCTCTTGCGCGAGAGAGCACAGAAGTCGATCAATTAAAACTCTCACTCGTCTGTCGTAAGATTGATTACCATACGATCCAATCCTTCTCTAGCTCTTCGTTTTAACAAGTCAACAGTTATTAAAAGACTCTGTTGTCAATCTTAACTCCGCTCTCTGCCAAATCTTTCTCTGGAAAAGCCTCCGAATGTAAACAACGGTACCATTTTCCACCACGCGAAAACGCTGCAGGTTCGTGCCTGGGTTCGTACGAACAAGCTCTAGGCGCGCAAAGAATTGTGTGCGGCTTAAATCACATGGATTATATTAGATATTTCCATAAAAGTTTCTTTTGACCGTTTTCATTGGTTTGTCAACATAAAGGAATGACTAGGGTTGTTTTGTTTCTTTATTACATTCATTCTTTATTACATTTTACATTTCCTTTGTTACATTCAGCTCACTAGAGATCATATTTCTTTCATTCCTGCTTGGAAATCATAAATAACATAATGACTGCAGTTCAATCTGATATCTTTTGGAGTTTTATAAAATGATTGTAAAAGGTAAATAACACTGCAGTTCTTGTGCCGCCCCTGAATGAAATAATCGATTAGCGGTTTATGATTTTTATCAAAAATGAAGTCGTCAAATCTAACAATTTTCTGGGCATCACTTTCCAGACTATTGATAGGTTTAATGTCATCATTATTGCAATGCATTATGTCATATCCAACCTGGCCACTAATACACCGATTCAGCCTAAGACCGGAAGTTGAATGAAAGCGAGGCCCAAGGGCTATCGTTCGCGCGAATCTCATAAACATGGCGTCTTCAAGTAAACAAAAGAATTTGAGTCAGAAGTGTTGCGCGGCTGCTCTTTGCAATAATCGTTCAGATAACCGACCAGATTTAATTTTTCATAATTTCCCTCTGGACGAAAACCTTAAGAAAATCTGGGATCAAAAAATGAAGCGTGGCGACAAAAAATTTGCCTCGAACAGCTCACTCTTCTGCTGTTCTGAGCATTTTGGTGACAAGGACTACAGGAAAAGCCTTACCGGCAAAAGACGTGATCTTGTAAAGAGTGCTGTTCCTTCCATTTTCCCATGGTCAGTTGGCAATGACGAAGCCCCTGAAAGGTCCGAAAGAGCCAAAAGTCGGGAATGCCAAAGGATTAAACTTTCTGCGATCCCATCCAAGAGTATGGAAAATAAACATCACCCATACGATGCACCTGAAATCTCTACAAAGGACACTCAAGACGAAGATTCAGGTGAAAAACCATTCGATGAAGAGAGAGACTCGGTTGCCGAGAATTAGGAACTTAAACAAAAGCTGTTTCTTTCAAAATTTGGTTTGGAGAGGTTTGGATCGAATGATGATGACATATTTTTCTACACAGGATTTCAGAGTTACCGAGCTTTGATGGCATTTTGGAACTTTATTAAACCTTGCTCTGAGTCGCTGATGTCGTGGAACACAGCACGCCAAAAAGTGAAAGAAAGCTGCGCAAACAATGCCAATCCATTTCCTTTTTTGCAAGGACAGGAGAAACAAAGAAATAGAAAGAGAGATATAGAGCCCATCGATCAGCTGTGGTTGTTTCTAACAAGGGTGCGTCTTGGCTTATTCGAGCGTGACTTGGCACACAGATTTAGTGTCTCTGTAAGTACAGTGTCTGATGTGTTTATTAGTTGGGCAAACTACCTTGACATATTATGTTGGGAAGTTTGCCTGTATGGCCTTCAAGAGACAAAACAAAACAACACTTGCCAGATTCTTTTAAAGGAAGGTATGAAAACGTACGTGGAATTCTTGATTGCACAGAGCTGAAATGTGAGTTGCCCAAGGATTATCAGAAGCACTCAGAAATGTACTCAGACTATAAATCTCACGACACATTTAAAGGGCTAATCTGCATTTCACCGAGTGGATGGATAACATTTGTTAGTCAGTTGTATCCAGGGAGAATAAGTGATAAGGAAATTGTTGAAAAGAGTAACTTCTGTCAGTTAATTGAAATGGGGGACCAGTACCTTGCAGACAAGGGATTTGAGATCCATGACCTAATGGCCCTCAGAGGAGCAAGTTTATATATTCCTCCAAAGAGATTTTCTGCCAATGACCAGTTCACACAAAGCCAGTGTTTTGAGATCATGAGTATAGCAAATGTGCGTATTCATGTTGAAAGAGCAATTAAGCGAATCAAGGCTTGGCATATTTTTAGTCAAGTTCTGGTTCTTTCCAGCTTTGGGTCCATAAATCAGATCTGGACTGTATGTGCTTTGTTAGTAAATTTTCAATATCCAATTATTTCAGTTTAAAGAAAGGAAGCTTTCAGTATTTTGGAAAGGATGGGTTCTTATATCAGGGAACTAACAAATGTGTTTTTTAGGAATTGAATGTTAAACTAAAGATTCTGAAGCTGTTCAGGTCTTGTTACTTTATTTAAGTCTCTGGTTTGGGTTTTTTCAATAATTGGAGGACTTGATATGTGAAAAAGTGAATGCAAAAATAATATTATTCTATCAAATGCACATGGGTAGATTGGGTACTCAGATTTAAAACTGATGGAGACTGACTGTGCTTGAAGAAAATATATTTGTTATAGTAATGATGATGGTGATAATAATATAGAAAATAAAACCAAAATTTGTCTTTTCTTCAAACCTAAAAGTCTATCTGTAGGACAAATCCTAAAAAAAATAACGGTCAAAATTTTCAAAAACAAGACACAAAAATATCTCGTTTCACCTTCCCTACCACCACCATCCCATCACTTGTAAAGTATAACTTGAATACCATTCCTTGTGCTTTAGAACATACTAAAGCTCTTATGCAGACATTTTGTTAGAGTCAACTTATATTTTCCAAGAAACTAATAGTGTTGCGTTGCAGTTCTAAAAACACTCACTGTTTTTATTTTGAGATATATTTCTTGTGAAAAGCAATTAAACTAGGCTTAATTTCATCCTCCCACCTTGAGGATGATGTGACCTTGAGAACCAAAACTGGAAATGTGTTGTTGGTAAATATGACAAAGTCAGTTAATGGAATTCCACTGAACCCCATTTGCATCTGAGTCTGAAACCAATATTTGTGCTTTTTTTTTACTACAAAGACAGAGTTCAGTTCCATAAATGGGAAACTGCTTTCCTTTCGATGATTATTTATTGCAGTCTCTGGTGACATATCCTGCTTGGACTCTAAACATTTTATTTCCACATTTCTGTATTCAATGTCACCATTGGCATACACTATTGTTGCAATTCTATCAGGGCTTGCTGCAAGAACATCATTTTCTTTGTCTAAAATTAATCCAACCTCTTGAACTGTCACTTCCTTGATGTCTGGCAATGACAAGAGATATTCTTTGTACAAATCAGCTGCCACAGGTTCATTTTCAATACCAAAGATCAATTCTTTACTTTTATAATTAAGATGTTTAGCTTGTGAATAGCTGACCATTTTTGGGGTGCTCCTTTTGCTGTAATTTTTTTTACTAGATTTTCTGGTAATTGTGACCCCTGTTTTTGCATATGAGAAAAGACATCTTTACAGATACTGGCAGTTATTCTGTTTTGCTTTTGTTCAAACCAAGCAGGATTCGTTGATTGTCCTCTTGTTGCCATTTCAATTTGCTTTTGCTTGTCTGTAAGAGTTTCAATAAATAATGTTTCTGTTTGGACTGTTGGCTGTTGTGCTTCAGATAGATCAATTGTACTTTCAATAAAACTTGAAATATTCAGTTCTTGCTGTTGGTTATTAACATTACAATCTGATATCTGCTGAAGCTGTAGCTCATCATAATCATTAGAAGGAGTGCTAAGGCGTCCCATTTCTGATTCACACTGCACAGTGCAAGGTGGAGCAGAGATTTCATTATTCAAACTTGAATTTGAATTCAGTGCTTGCCCATTTGAGACAGGATTCACATTTTCTTTACCAGGCAAGGGAGGAACTACTAAAATAGGGTACTACCAAATTTGGAGGCTGCCGGGAATAATCTTGAAGTTGCTTATGAATTGTTGAACCTTTAGCAACAGTGCCAACTATAGTCATTACTGTTTGAATTGTCTTTTCCTCTGGTAACATAGCAGCAAAGGGTATACGAGCATTTATTTTCTGAAGATCTTGCCTCAGCTTTACAATTCCATCAGCATCAAGCTTCTGTGATTTCAATGGTCTGGGATCGTAAAACTGAGAGTCAATACTCCTTTTCTTCCTACCAGGTAAATCAGACGCATGTCTTGGTTTCGTTATTTTTAAAGCCATCACTGGAGAGAACTCTACTTCTCGTCTACCCCCTTTTCCCCATTCCCTCGGTTTTGATGTGCAGCATCTGTTGTCAGGAGTGATATTTTTTAGCTCTGACTTTCTCGTCATGTCCTCAAGTTTCCATATCAGCGCCATTACATGACAACAACACCCACTGTTGGAAGCCGGACACTGCCTATCACACTTTGCTGCTAGAATCTTTGGGGTCCCACTTTGTTTACAAACCATTTTCACCTTGTATTTAACATTCCTCTTATAGGAAGCCCAACAGCAGGCACGGACGTATATGATGTTATTTTCTGTGTTATTATACACCTGTAAATCGTGCACAAAATTGACCATACGGAGGCCTTTGTCATTTGAGTTTATAACAACTGCTGCATTGGTAAATTTTTTCATGGATTTACCAGAATTATTTACCTGCTCAAAGGCATCCATAGGCACAAATGGGGGCAAAACAGAAAAGTCCTCTGAAAATTGAGTGTTTTCATCCGTTGGGAAAGTGTCTAAAATCGAACTACACGAGCTTGCTTGTTGGTCGATCAGCTCAGTCTGGACTGTTTCGATATTGAGGGTCTTAAGCTTTTCAGCCTTTGCTTTCGTGTAGCTCTTCTCAGGATCAGGGTCAAAAACTTTCTCTCTGTAGTAAGGAATCCCGTTGAATGCCTTAACCCTGCCCCAGAAAAGAAAGAAATCTCAAATTAAAAGCAGAAAGAAAAGATTTCAGCGAAAACGAAATTTTGTTGACTAGCGTGGAAGGTTAGATAACAGTGTTTATATAATGCAGGTGCTGCGAAACTTACTTTTCGACAAGATCTTTCTTCAGTCCCTGTTGGTTTAGTCTTCTGCATTTCAACCAAAATTTTAATTGTGGAATTGTCCATTTACTTATGTCTTCACCGTTTTTCACGGATGAACATGGAATGTCTTCTGGTGTAAGGTTTACATCAGAAGACATTCCATGTCTTCCCTGCAAAGTCTCGGTGTTTTCCGCCATGATTTTTGAGATTCGCGCGAAAGAGAGCCCTTAGGCCTCGCTTTCATGCAACTTCCGGTCTTAGGCTGAATCGGTGTCATTCATTGTTTCTATCATGTCTGTAGTTTTCCTGTTCAAGATTTTTGCCGTATAAATGGATCTGGTCATAATAGACTTATGGTTTCATAAGGATGTGATAAAGCAAGTTTGTTTTGCCTGACTCTGAATTGCCACAAATTAGCATCCTTAAATTGGATTTGGGCATAAACCTGTACAGCTGTTTGAAGTTTGTATTTTCATCTTCATTGAAATCATAATTTGGAATCTCCATTCTACTATTGTGTTAGATAATTCAAGATAAGTTCAGATAAGTTATCTAACACAATAGTATAATGGATATTGAAAGATTCAAGAAACTCAGTATTCCTAAAATTTAGGCATGAAATATGGCTGAAGTTGTTAAGGATGTTATAAAAGAAGTGCAAACTAATAAGCAGAATACACGCGAAAAAATATCTGAAACTCTGGAACCTCTAACCGAAAAGTATGATAAGGAGATAGAGGAGGTCAGTAATTTGAGAGAAGATGTTAAAAAAAGAAGTTGTCCCGTATGCTGAGCAAGTTCAAAGATTAGCATTACCGGGTCCCCGTGGTGAGGTGGCGCCTAAAATGGTAGCTGATATGAACAAGGAATTCACACAAGAAGAATTAGCATTGGTACAAAACCAGCGATTGCCATTGCCAGCTGACATTTTTTGCAAACCTTAAAACAGCCAAATCATGCGAAACAAATTCTGGATAAATCTGGTGAAATGAATAAGGAGTTAGGCTGGAAAAAAGCCCATTTGAGCACAACAAAATATGCCAGAAAGAGAAATAAGGATGAAATTGCTGAGTATGATGAAGGAATTGAGATCATAAGAAAATATCGACAAAGAATTGGCATTTTAGAGAAGGGCACAAAAACTCTGAAGGTTGGTAAGGGTATTCATACACAAAAAAAGACGAATGCGTATAAGATTAACCCCAAAACTGGTGTTTATGGAAATGTAAACATTGATGTGCCTAACCTTTATGGACAACTCAAACTAATTGCTCATAAGGATGGTAAAAAAGTCTATGATAAGCAAGTGGACTTTGATACACTTGATCTGCTCACAAAGCGGTTCAACAGTAAAAGAAAAGGATTCACCATTATCAAAAATGGTATTTGATGAACTGAACAGAATAAGTGATATTCCAATTCACCGGACCAGTAATAAGTACAAAAAAATCGGCTCTAGTGTTGTTTATTATAATAATCCTGTTGACCTTTTGGACAGATTGGAATTGTTAGGCGGATCCATATTGGCTGGAAATAATGATGTCAAAAATGAATTTTCCAAAATTGCTCACACATTGAAAGAAATTAGGTGTTCTAAATAACAACCAGCTTAATAGTCTGTTGAAGGAGTATATAATGTAATCTAATAAAATAATGCAAGAAAGAGCAATCCATATTTCATCTGTCGATAGACAGAAAATCGGAAAAAATAAAGCGGAGGATTTCATAAGCAAATTTGACCCAGTTTTGAAACTCCAAAATAATATGACACATGAATTGGCACTGGATAAGGTCATTATGACTTACAGTTGGCATAATATTTCAGATCAGTTTCAAAATAACAAAATAAAATACTCAACTGATGGTGGAACATCCTGGGAAACAGTCAAATTTATAGATGGAATGTATACTTATTCAGACCTAAATGATTATTTATATCAGTACATGAAAAAGAAGGACCATAACACTGTCGATGCAAAAAAAGATGATGTGTATTATATTAACCTAACATTTGTATTGTAAACATACAAGATTCTCATTCTTATTCTCAATTACCAACTGGATCTTAGAAACAGTAAATTTGGCGAGTTAATTGGTTTTACAGAGAAAATTGTGAAAAACAGAATATGGAGATGCTAATCTTCTCAATATCACAAACTCCACTGACATGATTTATATCAATACAGATGCCATTACAAACAGCATTTTGAATTATGTTAATACCAATACTTTAGCTGTTATTCCAACTGACAATTTGACGAGAAGTTTTCCATTTACATTTAAACCCAGAAGACTATTGTTTAATGAAGTTTCGCAACTAAATATCAGTCAAATGAGGTTTTACATCACAGATTCACTAGGACGACCAATTGGACTAAATAAGATGGACTGGTTTATGACCTTAATATTGCGATCTAAACCAGTATAATATCTAACCTAATGATATACATGAAACAATCAGAATTCAAGAAACGTTATGATGTTAAAATGGGTAGATATGTTAAGAAACATATTTATGGGGAAGGTGTTACCGATGTTTTCAAAACGATCGACAGAAAGTTGTTTGGAAAGACGGTAGAAGAAGCTGCTAAAACCGCAACCAAAACGACGATCAATCGTGGGCTTTTAGCGAAATCGTTCGAAAAATTTCAAAATCACCCATACGGCTAGCCGGTTCTCATTTCTAGTGCGAGCTGTCAATGTGGTCGAGTGTTTGAATGAAGTTTAATAGAGTTACCCTTCAACATAATAACGAATTTATTATTATTATTTTTTTGTTATTTAATGGTTTCAGTTATAACGATGTGTAATCTTATAAAGCGTTTGATACGGGCGACATTTTTAAGTACTCCTGCAAGCGATGTTCATGAACGATGAAAACAAACGGCACGTTCAAGCAATGAAAATTGCAAGAGAGACTACTATCAATCAATAAAAGAAATATAATTCGGTGAAACATTTACAGAGACAACAATTTTCATTCACGAAGACAGGTATTAAAGTGTCTCTAAAAATCCTGAGTCTTTAAGCTTAAAGCTTAAACTTAAGTTAATTATGTTTTACTTTAAGCCGGACTCCTGGTGTTTGCTTTTTTCAAAGATGAACTCCTCGAAGCAAGAAAATCGCTCAAAGGTTTCTTTCCACAGCCAAATTTATAACTAAATATTCTTCGGAACGTTTTCTTTCTTTTTGGGGTGAGAAAATATATCTGAAGGCCTTTTAAAGTTCTGTAAGCTTATATCAAACCTGACACTTGGTCAGATCAATGACTCAAATCTTACAAACGTGCATAAACTTGCCGCATAAACTGTGCTCAACTTCATTAAATTAGATATAACAAAAACAAACATCAAATAAAAAAATTACTCAGGCTTACCTTTCGAGATTCAGTTCCTGAAAGCAATCAAGAGAGGCCACAGTTGCTTGAGACTTTTAAACCCTCTTACGCATTAAGCAAGGTGAAAAACGAAAACGATGCCATCCGAAATCGGGTTACCGAATTTTGACAAGCGACGTATTTCTCAAGCAAAAACCCAATAAACAAACCAGCCATGAATAACAGAAGACTCTTGATAGCAGCTGTATTTCATTTTGTACATCCAGTGCAAAAAGACAGTTAAAAACATCACAAGTTGACACAAAACTCTGTCAGCTTCAGCTGTCAAAGTAAACAACTTTCAAGATGCTGCATAAATTTTCCGCATGAACTCACCTGTCAAATTTTGTCCAATCAGAGCATACAAATTGGACGTAGAGCGTGACCAAAGCGTGACCATGGTAAGAAAAGGTCTTCCCCGCCTGTATTTTTAAAAAAACTGGCTGAATTTTAGCGCCCGAGGTCAGTTTGAAATCAAAATTTTAATAGTGCGGGGCCATAATGACATAAACACAACATATTTCAAATGAATCATTGGAAAAATAAACTTGAGCCTGCGATCATTTAAAACTGGTAATTTGTCAGCGGATAACTTTCAAAAAAATCCCAACTTCGATGGGTCGACACTTGAGCCCGCGGTACGGTCAGGTGATACTGGTCAGCGGATACCCTGTTTTGACAGCTGTCAATTGATCACAACATTGATGTGCAATCAGTTTTCTCCTGGGCTCCCAAACTAGCTAGAAAGTATGAGAGTAAACATTGGTTTCCCTGTGGTGCGGAAGGACGGTCGTTCGTTCGGTGTACGGTCACGTTGTTACCAAATTTTCTGGAATAGGTAGATTTCCTTAGCTAGGGGCTCCGCCCACGCGCGGCGCTTCACTCCGCGCGTGGAGCTCGGCTATCAAGCATTAGCGAGAATGGATTACGAGAACAAATGTACAATTCTTATTATCCAAATTGTATCTAAGACAAGGAAAAACAATTCCTCTCCATCCTAAGAGCAAGCAAAGTTAAGGGGGCTATGTCATGCTATTTGCTTGTCTTTACATCCAAAAAAATTGTCCAGTTTTGCTATTTGAGAATATATTTAGGCTTTATGTTTCTTGTCGGCTAATGCAGTGGATGGCCAGGATGAACATAGGTTGAGACTTTTATGCCCGTAAAATAATCAAAAAATTATTTTGGTTAGAACTAGCGTAGAATTGACAGTGAATTGACCTAAAACAGCAATACCCTCAGGACATAGCCCCGTTAATTCACCACAGATTCTCCCTCATTTCAATTCATTCCCGATCTAAAAACGAAAACTGTCCAAGTTGGCTTCCACTCTATACCCTGACCCAGCATATTGATATTGTCACTTACTGCAACACCAGATCATAACATCCCATGCTGAAAAGAATATTGGCATAATACCCTTACGTTCTAATATTAAAAAAGTCTCAAGTCATTTGGGTAGGTTCGTGAAGGCTTCTTTACCTACCATACTCGCAAATATAAGGAAGATTTTCCCAACATGGTAGGTCATACCATTTCCTTGACCAAATACGCATTCCCGCGCACTCCTGATCTCTCCAATTAACGTTTGGCTCGGAAGTATCCCAGAAAGTGAAAGTAACATGTGACCCACCAACCCACATCCAGCGTGACTTGTATTCAGCATCTCTGTGTAAACCAATCCAGGCATTGACAGCAGGTTTACTTACAGGAAACTCTCGTAATTTACGTATGGAATTTAATATAGCGAGGTTTGATCCCAGTACTTCACACGCGGATTGTGCTGCAGTCCAGTTCAAAGGTTTGGAAGAGACTTTGAAACATTTACCATGAAAACTAGAAACCCAACCTCGTGGACAAAGTGCTGAAAGAAAATTAGAGCAGTTGTTATTTGCTGCAATTTGCGTTGCTTGAGGGGTTATGCTATAATTAAAGTAAGAGTTGAAGCAGAGGAGCACGCTACGAGACTGAATGAAGAACGCGTCCGGCTTATTACCTCCGCCAGCTATATATAATAAAGGAAGTTGTTTACTTTTACATCCCGTCCAATATTATTCTTGTCAAGACCAGACTCGTACCCAGTCGCTATTTAAGTGTTTTTTGGGGTGAGAGAAGATTGGGGATTAGGTTGAGGCGCACACGGGGTCTCATGGGAAGCGAAGAAAGCGCGCGCACTTCAACCTAATCCCCAATCTTCTCTCGCCCCCAACGACACTTAAACAGCGACTGGATACGAGTCTGTATCAAGAGAAATCTTGTGGCATAATCATTTATAAACTTTCATTTTTAAGCAGCTTCTTAGTAAAACCGTATAGATTTTTGTATCTTTGGGGTGCTTTCTGTAAAAGACATTCTTAAAGGCGTTCATTCATCATTTTATTTGGTATGGCAATCAACCTATCTCAGCTTTCTTGAAGTTCTTCAGTGAAAGGTAATTTAAAACCCTCAAAGCTTAATAGAAAGATATTTTTGTCCAAAAGCGCGAAAAAGACGCACATGGTTTTATTCCATTTTATCCGTGTAATCTATTAAACAAATAGTTTATTCGGTGTAATTTTAAAAAAAGTTGCTGATTAGACTTATCTTCATGATCAAGAATTTTGAGTCATATTGGGACAACAGACTTGGTGAAACCTAACATTTCTGATTTTATGGTGGCCTGCTTGTACACGTCAATTTTCTGTGATGTTGCTGTCGTTGTCGTTTTCTTTCTTTCTTTCTTTCTTTCCTTTTTTTGACTTTTTGGGACAATCATATTACTCTTGCAATTTGTATCATAATGACGAAAGTCTTGTGTACGTACCTTATTATAGCCCCGGATAAAGGTTTTTTTTTTTTTAAATTTCACCCCTTATATTGACTAAACGTTTATTTGTGTAGTGTTTGCTTTAATTTGTTTTTCTATTTTAATTAAAAAGATTAAGCAAACATAAAATTACAGTGATTCGAAGGGAAAACTAAATAAGCGCCCCCTCGCTGAAGCGCCCTGTAAAGTACCGCAAATGATCCCCAAAATGGACCACAAATGATCCTCGACCGTAAGTGATCCGCAAAGTCGACCGCGAATGGATTACATGGGACTGATTACAAAAAAGGACTAATTATAAAAAGGAACCTGTTTCTCTCGACTCCTAAAGACAAGGGGAAGGAGGCCGCTACCCTGTACGCAGTGGTTTCTCCAGGCCGGACGCTACGCTAAGAAGGGAGAGCATCCGTCTGCTTCTTTGATCGAGCCGCCGTCCAGCGCTATGGACGAATAAATTAATTTTTAAACATGTAACCCCTGTTTGAAAGCAAGTTTAAGCTCTCGCGCATTTGCTTACGCTTACAATTTCTGCCTTAACGCGAGCCTGCTGTGGATATTCAGTATTTCTTTGGATTATTTATTCCTATCTACTAAGTTACTTTGTCAAATGTAGGCGAACCCAAATGGAGTTGAATTCCAAGTTCAAGAGCGAAAAGAAGAATAAATTTGGTCGTTGTTTGTTTACGTTTTCCATAAAACGCAGAATTAGGCATCTCCACGTCGTAGTCGTGCAAAAATGACAAAGAAATGCAAAAATAAAAGCGTGATGCACGTGCAAAGTTGTTCTTTTGCTTATTAAACCTATTGTTTTGTTGAAGTTCTCGTTGCCGTCTTGTCGTTGGATATTAGGGAGTTTACGCAACGACGACGGCGACGGCTACGGCTACGAAAACGACACTTAAAAAGTGAATTTGCGCTGCCTCAAACTTTATCGCGCTTTTTCCATCTCTTTTAATTCGTCAAATGTTGGCAATTTTTTTTGAAGTTGAATTCTAAAGGACTGCATCAAAGTTCAGGAAAAGAAATAGAAAGAAGTTGTCTTTTGTTCCCGTCCTTCGACAAAACGCGAAATAAGGCAATTTCTCGTTGTGGTCGTCCACGACGGCAGAGGGATGTACAAAAAAGCGTGATGCACGTGCAAAGTTGTTGTTTTGCTTGTGCAAACCTATTGCTTTTTTGCCGTTCTCGTTGCCGTCGCCGTCGTCGTTGCGTAAACTCTCTAGTCGTAGTCATCACTTGGACGCGCATGCTCGATGGAAAAGCAAGCGATTGCTCGCAGTGGTTTCTCTCCCATAGAAGCGTAGTGTCCGGCCTGGAGAAACCACTGCTCGCAGGGTAGGAGGACGCCAGATCTCAGGCCAATTTATACCAGGCAAAAAAAAATGGAATAAATCTAAAAAAGGATATGGTATCAGCCGTATACTTTTTCCTTTGTCAATTGACAGGCAGGACGTTATGCAGAAACACTGGCTCTATTATTTTAACGCCTAGAAGCTCAACTTGTCTACTGAGGAATACAAAGCCGGGCATCCTCTACATAACAAGAGCTTTATTGACTTTACTGATCTTTTTGGAAGTGTCGAATTAATTTTCAGAATATTTAATTTAGAATTTACTCTGAAGTGTTAATTTTACTAGACTAGGAGTAGTCCCCAATTTCCTCAGGGATAGTCACGCGTGCTCTCCTTTAGCTCGCTCTACTATCCCTGAGGAAAAATGGGACTACTCGTAGTCTATTATTTTACGTGATCAACAGCAAGACATTTGTTTGTAACCTAGGTGCCCGTTACGAAACAAGACATGATTTAAAATCAAGAAACGTCAAAATGTCCCCGAACTTATCAATGTGCACAGGCTTCGGTTTTTAAGCAATACCCCTTCGGCTCGTGATTTACAAGCTTTTCTTGTGTTCTCCCAACATCCCGCGTGGGTTATCACGCCGGTGAACCCATAGAAAGTGTGGTCTGTTGCTTTCATAAGTAACCTTAAGTAAACTATGAGTTTACCGGCACAATAAACCATAGGTTTTTAACCAATCAGAACGCGCGTACTATCTTTGTTATTTTATGATTCGAAATAGCAACTTGATTACAGCTAATGAAGATGTTGCGAATAGTAATATTGACGCTTATATGTATCTTCATTTGTTGTGCCTTTGCTGGAGACAGTTTCCAGGAATCTAAACCTGGAAGTGAGAAACCCAAAAGGGAGGTAAGCGGTAATTATAATCGCGTGACAAAACATCGTAGAAAACCGTCACATTCACGGACTAAAAGAAAATTGCTTATAATTATTCGGATTCTAGGAAGCACTTTGGAAAAAATTAAACAACCTAAAACCCTTATTTAGCTGCAATGAAGAGCATTGCATTTCAAAAGAGGTCAAAGAAATGCTCTTGCATCAAAGGGCAATATTTATGCCGACCAAAAACAATAACCGCAGTAAATCAATATGTGTCATAACCTCTCAGTACGAAATATAAGCGGCAAAGATCACATTTGCTCAGCAAAAACGTTTTCCTCCAGAGCATAATCTACCCACTACAGAAAATATTAATTGGAATAAGCAGCATTTTGGCATGAGGTAAAAGTCGTGTGTTGCCTATTTACAATAAAATGATTTTTTTCATTTAGTTTTTATTCAGTTTATTTGAGAAGTAAAATTTTGCTTTAAATCTGACGTTTTATAATAATAATAAAATTGACAAAAATCATCCGCTAACTTGTGTGAAAGCCATCCCTATTTTTCTTTCGGGATCATTTGCGGTCGACTTTGGGGATCACTTGCGGTCGAGGATCATTTGCCATCCATTTTTGGGATCATTTGCGGTCTCGGGATCATTTGCGGTTGGGAATCATTTGCGGTTCCCTACAGCCCTCCTTAATAGGCATTCCTCCTTTTAGGGAAAATTTTTAAATTAGCGTCCGGGCGCTTATTCGAGGAAGTACGGTAATTGATGATTGCAAAACCAACCAGTGGCTCAGAAATACAAGACTGAAAACTGAGACAGAGTGTCTGATAAATACATGCAGCGCAGGACCAGAACCTCCTTACCAAGTCTGACTTCGCAAGAATTGTGAACGATATGACACCAAAGTCTACGTAGAATAAGTAACAAGCAAGAAGAAACGGTAGATCATACACTGGATGTCTCGAACTTCCACACCTGAATTTTTAATGACGTACAATTTTAATGACGCGACTGCGTATATCCTTTGAAACAAGAGAGGATAAAGGGGACAGAGAAGGCCTCCCCCATACACACTCTATTCCATAGGTAATTCGTCTCGAGTTATTTTTAGAATCGGGATAAAGTTACTTCGCGCGATGTGTGGATGTGTCGTGGAAGTTTTGCATGACTAAACGCCGTGCAAAGCATGTCGGGCGAAAGGCAATGAAAGAGTAAAGAGATCGAGAGCATTCCTGAATATTGAAGCGAAATGAGTCGGCGATCACCTGGGAAAAGGGAATCGCTGGACTCTTTGACAACCCTTGAAATCAGTTTAACTCGAAGTTGTCGTAACCTCAGTGCTTTAATAAAATGAGAAATTTCGCCGGTCTATTGAAACCGGTCGTTTGTACAATAAAGCAAGTAGGACGCCAAGTGTTAATTTTTTTGAATAATAAAAGACTAATAAAAGAATAAATATCAAACCAGAAATTGCTCTCATGAAACTGTAAATTATAAATGATCCTGAGAGAATATTCAGTGTGTTAGGGATTTCCCTGCCGTACTGTTAGCTCTATACAAGAGAGGAAGGGCGATTCTTTTTTAATTTCCGTTTCGCTGACACAGCTTTAGCAGAAATCTCTATTTAGTCGTTTTCGTCGACAAAACGAATAGCAATATCGCTCTCCGCGTCTTCCGCCATTTTTTTCTGCGTCAATTCGTGAAGGACGCGTGGCTCTGAGCGTGGTTCATCCACGCGGAACACATTCGCGCTATGTGATTGGCTGTTGTCTAATCCTCCTTGGGATCTGTGGTCTTAAAAATAACTCAAGACGAATTACCTATGGAATAGGGTGTGTCAGCATTTACAAAATCAAATACCGAAGAGGTGCTATAAATACAAGCCTGAGACGGTCACCGAAATTGAGTAAGTTATAATCCTTTGGAATACACAGATTTAGCAGTACTAAAACAGTGGATAGTGTTTTTTGCGCGCTCTGATTGGCTACTCAATCAGTGAATATTCAACGGTATTCACTGATTCACCTCCATTTCCTCCAAGCGAGCGACGCCAAACTCGCGTATGTTACGAGCAAAATTGCTTCCCGGTTTGCTACCGTAACAAAAAAAGAAATTTCACAAATAATCAAGCAACCTGTTCCCAAAATACACGAAGTTCGGTTTGGAAGTTTTAACAGGTATAAAGCTTTGTGTTTTTGACTTGAATTTATCGATGAAACCGGTGAAAAAGTTTTTTGTTTACAAATGCAAATTAAGCTCAAGTCTTGCGTTACTTTATTAAGTTGACTTGTTCATAAATAAGCTTAAAACTAAATTTAATAATCTTTTTTACAGAATGAATCACAACTCCTTTTGAAGAAATTTCCCTGCATGAGCTAAACAAATGCCTTCAAAAGTTTTATTTGTCGGCAACAAAAAGCGACGGCTGCGGCCGTTCTGTCACTACGCGCCAAAATTGTAATCGTTGGCAACATTAAATGAGTTAAAAATCATCATTTTTTGAGCTCAATTATGTCACTGTTTTAGTATATACTAAAACAATTATTCACCTCAGTGTCGGTGGCGAGTGGTGGATGCCACCTCGACTTCGGTGAATAATTGTTATATATAAGGATGGAGAGTTGTCAGCGAACATGCCTGATATAGGTAGTTAGCCTGCGAGCAAGCTCTCCTATTTGGGCGAGTGAAAGCCCCTCGCTCGCTCGTTCTCGCGAGGCTCGCTTCGCTTGCCCAAATAGGAGAGCTTGCTCGCAAGCTAATAGGTAGTGGTCAAGGACCCCGCCAACCGATGTGCAAGCTTATCGATGTGTCAGTACCATCCGACCAAAACACCTCGTCACTGAAATATCTCGAAATACAAAGACCTTGAGATCGAAATCACGAAAATACAAAGAGTGAAAACAGAGATTGTGCCAGTTATTGTTGGTGAGCTGGCCCTCATAAGTAAGGGAATGGAACATAATTTAGGAAAGATCTCTGGAGCTATTAACATCAATGAGCTGCAAAAGATCAGGCCTAGAAACATCCAGTGCTCATGCTAGGAAGATTTCTGTTCATCACGTAAAATATCCCTCCAGCACCTCAGGACAAAGGAATGGGCCCGGTTCTAGCAGAGTACAAGAAGCAATTTACAGCACTAGCACTGTGTAAAAGGGGACATTCTGCTTGCTTTTTAGTGGAAATTACGTTGACTTGGGAAGGAAATAAATTAGGGTAGAAAAGGTATGAACATAAACCAGTTAATTCGCTAATGGGATCAAAGGCACCTTGTCGTGGTGGTGGACTATCTGGTATTTTTTTTACTAATTATTCTATTCTTTTTTAAAATTTTAACAACCCCCAAATCCAATATTTTCCAATTTTTCCAAAATGTTAAACATCCCCCTCCCATTTTCATACATTAAAAACATTCGGAAAATCATCCAAACATTCTCAAAAAAAATATTGCACCATAGGACTCCAACTTAACTTACATGGAGTCATTTTTAACTCGCGGGTACGCGCGAGCGTACCACGAGTTATTGCAGGGACAAGGATATGAAAATGAGTCACTCGCTCACTCGTAGCAGACGCACTTCGTAATTAATCGGCTCCGAACTCGAGAGCGCGAAGATCTATCGTTTTCAAAGAAGCACGCGCTCGCCGAAGTTCGGTGGCATCAAATTCCTCGCTGAGAGCGTGCATCGTGCGCTACAGCACGGTTAGAGGATAGAGGTCTTACCAAATTGAAGACACGCAGGAATCTTTCAGATTAATACGATTCAAGAGCTTTTGACTCGCCCAGGCGTTAAACTTAACGAGAAGATGAGCATTTGCTCTTCGACTCCTTCAACTTCGACGCTGGCTTGATCTCTTACCTTGTAGTAATCTAGTAGGTTATGTGTATGAATGAATGTATGGTAAATAAAGGCACTTCTTTTTCTTCTTAAGGACTCCCCAAAATCACGGTGGGAAATGGATGTGATTTTGAGCATTAGCTTTAAAATGACAGCGGAAATCGAGATCAGAAAACATAAGGTCATGTTTTGCGTCCTATTTCGCGGAGGAGTCGTATCGGCTTTGTATCGCATATGTTCTTTCATTGCCATGAAATGCGTTTACATTGTTCTATCAGTAGCCTGGATTCAATTAGCCTTAATTTCATCCGATTGCTTCGAGTCATTTTTTCAGTTGGGTAAGTATGGCTCGATTGCTTGCCGGCGGAAGGTCCATGGAAAAGGCATTGAATTTGAGACTTTTCACAAAAATATGTGATCATCCTCAATGGCGTAGTGGCTATGTGAAGTCAGATCAACCCTAAGGTACCGTGTTCAAAATCTGCTAAGGACCTTCTTTTTTCCATCTCCCTTTTGTTTTTTCTTTTTTGTTTTGTTTTGTTTTGTTTTGTTTTTTTGTTTTTAAATATATACCTAAATAACTGTTAATAAAGTGCAATAAACATCAAGAAAAGTATTGTGTTTCCAGAACAAGGATAGTACATTTATAATTTGAATTTCTATCATTTCCTAAAATTTACTCTGGGAAAACCAGAGGTGATAACTAATTGATTATTTTCTAAACAACGTACCCAGGAGTTGACGATAGTCTTTCTTTGATTTGATTTCCAATGAAATCCTGGCTACATTGTAGTTATTAAATATAAAGAAAAAAGGGGAGGGAATCAACAAAAAACAATGCTTTTAAACAGACTGCGCCCTTAAATTGCCACGCTTGAAAAATAGACCAATTTCTGTATATTAAAATTCATACTTGGCTCCAAGGCTTAGCAAAATAAAACAAAAGAAATCACCGTGAGGCTAAGCCATGAATAAAACAAGAATGAATTTCAATATAATATCGAAATTGCTCTTTTTCCCCACATTTTCATATTGTGCACTCGAAGAACATTGAGCTCGGTACAAGTGCATCTTTTTTAGCCAACTCAGCATGGTTACTTACAAGTAAACTGGCATTATTTAAGCCACCTTAGAAATCTTACAGTTTAGACTTGTGTGTAACTAATTAATCGAGGAGGGGATGGGAAATTGGAGCAGAGAGGTGCAGCAGGGCTGCAAACCCAACTACGAGGATTATTGGATGAGATTTAAAAAATAGCTAAGTAAGTAAAATAATTAAGCAACAGTTTCATAATGCAGTTATTGTAAAATAGATTCTCGTTATCCATTGCCGGAATGAAGCGCATTCGTTAAATCTTGGAGGTGGAACAGTTAGGGCCATTTATACCAGGAAAAAAAAAGGACGCGTCCACAATAAGACACGAACTTCACCGTATAAACGGCACAATTCGTCTGAAATAAGACGCGACCTAGCCAAGAGAAAAACAGGTGTTAAGGGCTATTGTTAGATAAGTCGGGTCTTATCTTATTTCAGACAAAATGTGTCACTTATACGGTAAAGTTTTGGCTTCCGGTTACCCACAGAATAGAATTCAAGATAGCAATGCTAGTTCACAAATGTATCTATGGCGTCGCACCACAATATCTTTTAGACTAAATAAAAATCAAAGAGAGCTCGCGGTATCAGTTGAGATCATACCGGGGCATACTCCTAATGGACAATACCTATAGAACAAAAAAGACACTCGGGGATAGGGCGTTTGAAAATGCTGCGCCCAAAGTATGGAACCGACTCCCTCTAGAAATTAGACAATGTCAATCATTGAACATTTTTAAAGTTTTACTAAAGACACATCTTTTTAAACTAGCTTTTTATTAGTTCTTTTATTAACTCATATTTTACTTTTATTGTTTTCCGAAAATTGTAAATTATTATTATTATTATCATTATTTGGATTAGCCATCTATTACTTTAAGATGTTAGTGTTGTAATGCGCATTCGATCATATCTTTATCGCATGCTAGACTGCGCAATATAAGAAATAAACATTATTATTATTTATTTTAAAGTTCGCGTCTTATTTAGGGCGCGTCTTATGAAAGAAGAGGCTTATTTCTCCCCGTATAGATAGCCTTAACTGTAAAGTTGTTACCTTTTCCTACTTACTAGAAATTTCTTGAGCGAAGAATAGTATTTCAAATCCTGTCTTTTTCTCGAGCAGCCAGTCCGTTTGGAACGTTAATACAACGTAGTTTCCTGATACAAGAAGGTCTGTTCCAGTGAGCTGGTCACTGCAGTATCGAACTTCGGTGATGCCACTCGTTATTTTCAAATAATCCATCCTACATTCAAGAAAATCTCTATCAATACAAGTTGCTGTACAGTAACAAATATCTCTCCCTCTCATTCTCCTCGCTAGATGCCAAAATACGGGTTTTGCAGACTGGTTGTCGAGATTGATAAAAAATCCACCAATCAGGGCGAAAGGGATGGTAGCTGACGTAATCGTATACTTGATGAAAGTGAGATTCGATTGGGCTAAACTTACAAAAAGCTATTTGAGAATGTTTTTGCACGCCTTCACGTTTTTGACCCTCAATATCAAAATTACAGTTCAGAAAAAACAAGCTAAACGTATTTTATTTCCTAAACAACAAAACAGCAAAGAGAAAAGCGACTTGAGTTTTTCAAATATTTTGGACGGACAAGCCGTCCTTCTTCAGGGGATTTAACCCATTCGCTCCTAGAGATTTTGTCAAAAAACGCCTTTTAAAGCTAGTCGAGTGGATTTCTGGTCACTATCGTGCTATAAAGAGCTAAAACGTACCACAAACCGGTTTACAGGTCGTACACTTAATGGCCTTCTGATCCAGATGCAAAATATCAGCTTGCGAAGTTCGGGCATGCGCAGAAAGCAAAATTTCGCTTTCTCTCCTCCCCTCTTTTTTCGCTTTTCTTGCCTCATTTTTTTTTCTCTCTTGCTTGGCATTTAGTAGGCTTCATTTTGGTGGGAATAGTTTTTAGGAAAGCCTTTAGGATCTTAGGATTAGGTGAAAGGAAAGGTAGGTGGGTAATGGTACAAGATTTTCATGGAGATTTTCAGGTCAATATTACATGGTTTTTTGCCTCTTTCTCTGGTGTCCTTGACTGAATTGTGCTCATTCTGGTATGGTTTGAAAGATTTCTTCACTCTGCACAAGTAAGCGGACAAAGTTGTCCTTGACCGTTAAAACTGATGACGTCACAAAGGGTAGAAAGGACGTGGATCCGCACGGGCGGTTCAGTGGCGAATGGGTTAATGAAGAATCGGAAAGTCGACTTTCTGATTCTTCATTAAATCTCCTGAAGAAGGACGGCTTGTCCGTCCGAAATATCGGGAAAATTCAGGACACTTTTCTGTTTGCAGTTTTGTTGTTTAGGAATACATACGTTTAGCTTGTCTTTTCTGAACTTATGTTTATATTTTTGTCTTGGATAAAAGAGCAAAATTTGGCTGTCGTCATTTAAATATAAAAAGTATTTATTCCCACCTGCATTCTGAATCTGACGCCAGGTCAAAACTTTGAAACTTGAGTCTCATCTCCTTACCATACGGAATCGAAGTATTGTAGACGCAACTCATGCTGGCTGCATAGAAGCCATTTGAGTATGCAGGACTTTTCAATGTATTGTTCACTACTGTCCCACATGAAACTGAAATGTAAGCGATGGATTTCAAGACCCTTTGTTCTCTTAACTTAATTCTAGATACACGTATATACACAAGTAACCCATCTCACACAGGAAATGGACAGTCATGCAACCCCACTGCTTGGAATGATCAAAGTTTATTTCTATATTGTATTGAATTTCCCTTCAAAGCCAAAAAAAGCATAGGTAAAGTTTGGTTTGCCTTTGCTCCGACGTACAAAACCCATACAAGATGGTTGCCTGAGCGTCTCTTGGGTTTAAAATGTGCTATTAAAGTTGCTTAAAAAGATTAAAGCTTGAATGTTTATCCACTAGATAGATGGAGACAGATGGATACTTCATTGGTATAGGCATCGCAGTCAGAATCTAAATTACGTATAATCAAGATAAAAACTACTAAATTATAGAAAACGCATAAATCACAATCGATTTAAGAAAAATTATAACTCGAAAGAATATTTACATATACATAATATATATATAAAATAAGAACAAAGTTTTATTGAAAAAATTGATGGCTATTCAAAATGAGTTTACCCGGAGGCATTGGGAATTAATAAATCAGTTCCTGGGCCTGCAAGACCCTGTAAGTTTTAAATCTGACATCAAAAGTCCTGGCATCCCTGAGGGTGTAACTATGCCAGTCAGGCAGCAAGTGATGGAGAAGGTGATCTCTGTCCTCTAAGATATTTATCGAAAAGGGAGTGACACAGGCGCTAATGGTGAACCACTAGTAATAATTCTAGGTCTAACGAAACTGGCGCGTTGTTGTAAGGCTAGGTGGGGCATATGATGGAGAGAGCCAAATCGTCGATTACGTACTGAGGTAACGAAGCGTGGAACACAGGAATCGTGTAATTGCAAACAGACCTTATACAGCTTGTGTAAAACCTAAGCAATTCGGCCTTCTCGACGTAAGGGCGCTTTTATTGTATATAAGAAAATACAGGCGTTTAGATGCTTTCTTCACCATCTCAGACACCTGCATATCCCAAGAAAGGTTGCTGGTACATGTTTGAGTCCATTACTGATTGCCTCAAATTCCTCGGCTCATGTTTCATAACCATCTAGAGTTGACCAAATTTGGAAGGCGTTTGCGAATATCCCGCATAAAAAAGACATCAATAATTCGGGTAATCGCTGAAAAAAGTGACGGAAACCGAGAAGCCTTGAGAACGTCAGGCTGCGTTAGCTCAGCTGTTTGCGTCCAGCTGGCAAAGAATATCTGCTAGACTTAACATCCTTTGTACCCCAATTTTTTTTTTATCTTTTTTTTTATATAATTCTTTATTGAAACAAATTGCTATTAATACAGCAAATTAGTTACTTACCTACATAATTATAATGTTACAACTAATATTACTAATACTAATAATATAATACAACAAATTAACACTGATATTATTACAACACTAAAAAAAAAAACAATATCACTAACAATAGACGGTAACCGAAAAAAAGAAAACAAAACTAGAAGTGTTTACAAAATATAATGTAAATAATATATTAATTACATACAGCAAGTGGATGCATATTAAAACCTTTAAATAGTTAAGCATTTACAAGAGGCGACACTATCGATTTAGCTTGAAAGAAATCCTTTGTTTTTTTACTATGCAGACTTATATATTTTTCTGTTTCATATTTTACAGCAATTTTCTTTTTAAATCCATATATATTCGGAAGAATTTGACTTCTTCTACAATCCCACAAGTACAATTTCCCAATCATAATTAGATAGTTTAGAAGCTAAGCTTTTTCTGAAATTGCTTAGTCCCCTCGCATTGAGAGATAGTAGATTAATAGAATGATCGGTCATTAGAGCTGAATCGGGGAAGTGGTATTATAGAAGAAGTCATATAAAACGAAAATGAAATCGATGGTATAGCAGAGTGCAAGAAAATATAGTGCACATAATCCGATAATATTCGCCCTAAAACAAATTATTAATCTACAGAAAAACATACAGTAACATATCAAGTAAGAAGTTTCCAGAGCACTCACATTTCTAATTAAACAAGGAGGGTTAAATAGTTTAACACTTATTACACACATAAACCTTAAACTAAACTTAACTATTGATGTGCTGTCGCGCTATGACCGCTTTGGCTTTAGTTTCCGCTGTTTCTTGTGTCCATAATGAGACCGTAGTATGGGAGATTGGTTGTTTCTTCACCTCTGTAGATTTGCCCGTTTATAATTAGCTTATCAACTTTGAAATAGGCTGTTTGCTTTCTCTGTTTGGCCTTTTTCAAGATGGGATATAACGTTTTCTGTATTTCATCAATTTCCCGGGGGAAATCATTCGCGATTGAAATGTTAGTGTTTTTCAAGTTTTTAACAAAAGACCAAACATACTCCTTGTCTTGAAAGAAGCTAAATTTAGCTATAATAGGCCTAGGTCTGGAGTTCTGTGCTTGACTGGTATTCTTCTTAGTGGGGATGCGGTGAACGCGTTCGAAACGGATCTGTTCGATATCTTCCTCTGGGATCTTAAGTTTATCGCGCATCACTTTTTTCAATTGATCTTCAGCACAAGTTAACTCACCTCTTCCTTCTGGAATATTAAACACTTTTAGATTTTCACGTCTTGCGTATGCTTCTAACTTGATGTTGCGGCACTCAAGACGTTTTATTTTAGCACTGAGGTCTTCCAGATTCTTTGCGTGGGTTTCCAGTGTTGCACACGTGGTGGTTGAAGACGAATTTAGGTCGTCGATGTCGGCTTGAGCGGTGTTCAGGCTTTCTTGTAAACTTTTATTTTCTTTTTCCAATTCTGCCACTCTACCTTGCATAGCCTCTAACTCGCCGAGTCTTGTTAGCACTTTGTCGAGCTTTTCACTGACTTCATCTAGTTTGGCAAAAGCCCCACGACAATGGCCGTCGGCTTCGTCGAACGCATCTTCCCCGTCAGTCTGTGAGCCGCTTTCCCTTAACCGTTTACGACTATCTGCTCGGGCGTCTTTTTTTCCCATGTTATTTAAGCGAATGAAAGCCAAGCAGCCTTCGTTGATTACATTATTTTACAAGTTTTGAATTTCATCTAAAGGAGCTAGCAAGAACACGTCCGCCTTCGGCGAAGGCCAGGTTACCCCTTGTACCCCAAATTTACAAAAGAACAAAAAAATTCTAATGAACTCAAGACACCAGGAGAAGTAAGCACGTTTTAAACTAAAAGTTACTTTAAGTGAATAATAAATACGCTAGACACACCCTCCTCGATCTGCATCTTAAATATGTATGTATGCATCTTCAACATGTCATCGATATTCCTTTCAAAGATTTATTCCTCATCGTCTTGGCATTTATTCGCCATCATGTTCTTTTTTGCTGCTCCATTTACTTTCATTTGCCGAGGTTCGATTCTATGAACAATTTTCCTTCTTAAAAACACCTCGCTGCACTAAAATTAAAACGCGTCTATTGGGTCTAACAAGAATGAGTACAAAATCTCAAAAAATGAAAAAAACTGTTGAAGAACAATTAAGTAAGGGTTGTTTAACTGGAACGAGGGTGTATGTGATATATTCACCTGGTACGACACCAGGTGAACATATCACATACCCAAGAGGGATAGGTAAATAACATGCCTATTTTTCACGTGTGAGCTTTCCAAAAGCAAATGCTTTTGAAAAATCTTTGATTAAATTCTCTAGAGATGCCCATTCCCAAAAGCCTCGAATTGTTTGAGGTTGAATTTTAAAATATGGAAATTGGTCAGTTCATAAGGAGTAGTCAAACAGTAGTTTTACCATAAAGAGATAAGTGACTCAGAGAAATTTTTTCAAGGGAGAGCAATTTGGAACTGACTCTGACCCTCTACCGCGACAGATATTTGACGTGTCAGGAGCCCGACGAGTCACATTGCAAGCCAGGCTGTTTGCAGGTAGACGTTGGAGATATGCTGTCAAATTCGTTTTAAAGTAATCCATTCAACAACATTTATATTCGTGCTCAGTAATCTATTAAGGTATGGGAAAATGAATGATCACGGGACTAAGCCAAGCTCCCGGAGGGGTACTGCCATATACGGGCTATATAGGTATGTGCCGCTTTGGAGGATATGGTTTTCAAGCAGTTTACTGTGGGATAGGGTATATAAATCAGAGAGTTTGGATCTAGAAGAGGGTATCATTTTCCATTTAAACTGATCAATTGGCTGAAGATTTTAGTCTAGACTAGGGAAACCGGGAATCGTTACTCAAGAATATAAAAAAATCAAATCGGTTTTGTTTTGGCTGGACTGTGCTAGTGACCTCAGTTGTTTCTGGAAAACAGCTACTCTAGGATAGGGGGGATTGGGGAGTTTAGTCTAGTATAGGGTAGCAAAATTCACTTGAACTAGCTCTGGTATAGGCTAAGGGTTCTAGGGTCCCAGCAGCATATCCCAACCCTAAAAGTCCTAAAGTATCCCCCCCCCCCCCCCCCCACCCGGGGGCAACCTGAGACACTGAGCAAGAATCACTAATTTCCACGCCAAATCAATATTTATCATCAGAAGTTACGTAATCGCACGTGAAACCGACTGACCAGCCACGTTTAACCTGTTAGTTAAATTTAACTAGGTGTATTCCAACTTCGTTTATCAACATTCATATTCATGCTTAGTTGTATTATAAGGTATGGATCAGCGCCCCACAGCATTAACTGCTCCATTATTTGTCTACTAATGCAATCTAAACTACTATTATGACTCCAGTAAACCTTTCCCAATCCTCAATTCTCACCCCAATTCTCAAAACAAAAGCCCTCTCATAACTTATTAAGCTATGTTTAGACCAGTTTTCGCTCACCCATAAAGTAAACTCACGCGCTTTATGCCTTAATACCTTGTCTCTCCTTGACAACTCACGTGCTGTCCTGTGAGAGCTGCTAATAAATGCTTTAGTAATAACGAATATTAACTCTTTCCTTAACACACAACAATTTTTATTTATTAACATTCCATTCATTATCATCACAGTCAGTCGTTTTGACTACGACTGTTCTACGGCTCAGCACAGTTTTATAAGTCTCCTCCTGGTAGGTCTGTCGTTGGCCCTCTCCTGTCATCGGTTGAGATCGATGTCTCTCCAATTTATGTTTCTCTTAGCAACATATTTGAACCTTAATCTTGGCCTCTATTGATTACGCATTGCCAAACAGATGAGTGGCACCGCCAGGGTTGAACGACAGTTGTCGTAAATCGATCGTTCCCGTTCCGCGGTCAAGAAGTGCTGAGCGTGCACTGTGCCCAGAGCTTTTGACTTTATGATTTTGTACCTTTCAAAGGACGATAAGTTGTCTTCATGTGGAATTTGATATGTTTTAGATTGGCACTATGGCCAACTTTGAGACAGAAGTTTATGAATTTTTGAAGCTTTTTAATTCACCCAGGCGAGCTCTCGATTCTGTCGTGAGTCTCACAATTTTTTAACTTTTCTCACGACAAGACTTCCAATCTCATGGTTTTTAGGGAAATATAATTCTGAAATGAAATTTTTCTTGGTTGAATCAAAACGGAAATGTTTACTGTCACTCAATCGTAATTGATAATTCTCCTCATGTAAATGCAGAGAATTGCAAGCTGTACAACGCTGTCAGCAAGAGAGTTCCCTGCGGTTTTGCGAGACATTTAAAATCGTTTTAGCGGTCGTATGTTCTTCAATTGCGACGAAATGAGTTAAAGAGCGGCTTTCACCCTCAAAACCCCGCTTATTTTTCTCGAATATATATCTTTTAATTCTTCATAAATAAACCTCTACCACCTTCAAAGGGTTTTAATTTGCTTCACAGTGCTTTCTGGATCTGAATAACTAAGCGACTTTCTTTAGTCGGTGCATGCGATGTTTTTCTGCAATGTTGTATCACGTTGGGCCCAGCTCGTTAGTTGTCTTTGCAGAATGTTAAATATCACGGATAGTGATTTACAGATCCAAAATTATAAGAATGAAGTGCAGCTTAAACTGAAGCTACATCAACTATGGAGAATTGCATTGTGACTCAGTAAACTCCAGCTTAGTGTTTTTCTATAGGGTAGTGTGAGTCTTTTGACTGTAGCGCGAAATTCGTCCCTTGGTAATAACTTTTGAATAAGCTTAACAGTATTTGGACAGTTTTGTTATTGCCACTTTGTAATCAGGCAAGACCATGGTTTCGGTTCTCCACAAGAACCTCGTCAGTTTTCGGGTTGGCTTTGTGCTTAGTTGCTTTTACAAGAGCAACTTTAATTAGTTGTTCTCTTCTCGTGGCGAGAACGGTACAGCCGCTTTTTCTACTAAGCTTTGACCTTGACATTAAAGGGGCTGTGTCACGGCAGTTCAGTTCATTTTGTTTAATTTTGCCAATTACTCGCCCTCAATCGCTATGGAACTTAAAGTAAGCAGACAAATTACATGCAGATGACAAAATCAGAGATCCGAGACAAACAAATAAGTCTCCTGAGCATTATTTTTGAAGTTGCAAACAGCATGGAAAAACTGTGAAAAACTGTTAGGCTGAACAGTTTTCAAAATCCCTAATTTCAATCCGTTTCAATCTTGTTCAGTTTTGCCCATCCGTGGCATCTGTTGTTTCTGTTATATTATTTTAACCTTCCTTTAAAGTTTTAAATGGTCATTTTTATGTTTCTCTTCATTTAACGGGCATTTTCTAATTACTTGATTAGGCTGAATTTCGTGACAAAGCTCCTTTAAAACTCGCGTGGCGGATCGAAATTCTTGTTTTCCTACTGGCTACTGAACGTAACCAAATATGGAGTGAAAATTTCGATCCTCTTCTGCTTGAAACTAGAGGTGTGTTTTTTTGGAAAGCATTTCGTGAAAATTTTAGCACTTTCTTTTCTGGGAGAGTTCGAAGACTCTTCTCTGCGCGCACAGAGTTTCCGTACACTCCCTCTAAAAACTGGAGTGGATATATGCGTTCCTTCTTAGGTGCGCAATGTTGAGCTTTCTGTAACAGTTGTCGTGGCGCAATAGATAACGCGTTGAACTTCCACTTTTAGGCCTAGAGTTCGACTTCCGCGGTAAGAATTTTTTTTCTTTTTTTTTTTCTTTTTTTTTTTGGCCGTTTTGTTTTTGTTTTCCTAGTTTTTTTTATTTATATATTTATTTTTTCAAACATATTTTCATTTCCTGACAGACTTAAATTATACCGGTAGACTAATTGCAAGTTCATTGTCAGCTTTCATTTCTAAAAAAATTAATCCACTAGTTAGCCATAGACACCCTTTGATTTGTCTTGGATCGTCCATTTTGTCTTCCTAGACTAAGTTACATGAGTAACACGTTCATCGTTGTAAATCCTTGTTATTCTCAAGCAATCTTGCCTTGTAACCCGTACTAAGTTGTTATCTCAAGAATAAAGTGTTTCTTGCGAAATAGCAACAGTACGTTTTTTCCTAAAGGATGTGAATGAGGGCAGCCACAGTAGTGTTTCTCAAAGACAATGACAACTATGGTAAATTTATTTACTTCGAGATGATCGAGTCTATTTTAAAACTAAAACTTAATATTTATAATGTATTCATCTGAACACACCAAATGAAAACACAGAATTTTGACACTGTGCATTTCATTTTGGTATTTATTAAGTGAGAAGTTTATGATTCCAGAAGTAGTGTTTATGGCTGTGTAGTGTTTATGGCCAGAAGTGATGTTGGATCAGTTTAGGTTTCTGGGAAACTGCCTACCCACCCCACCCCTAACCCATGTTTCTGCCCCTAAGTCACACGTCAGTGAGAAACATTGGTTAAGGGTGGGGTGGATGGGCAGTTTTGAAAACGTTTTTCCTGTGTTTCTTGTTTTATTCAATATTTAAAATTGAGTGTTGCCTTTTTTTATTGGAAATTTAGTGGACCTTTCAGTCTGGCACCCATTCTGCTGGTAAACAGTAGGATTACCTTTTGAATTTTGAATGCCAAGAAACTATAGCACATGTAAAACATAAGGAGTATTATAGGATGCCCAGGGCGCATGAGCACATTTCGTTTGTATTTTCAAGCGCTTCTCGGGACATTTTTTTAAAAGTTTTCTTAGAATAAGATTGTAATGGGAAAAATGATCCTTGTGCCGTGTTTTGATATATAAAATAACCGCCCTTTTCCCGAGAAATATACAGTGAAAGACCATATTTCTAATAATAAACTAGCAAAAGGCGATCATTTTTCCATCCAAACACGGCACAAGGATCTTTTTTCCCATTGCAATTTTATTCTAAGAAAACTTTAAGAAAAAGTTTCCCGAAAAGCACTCGAAAATACAAACGAAATGCGCTCATGCCCCCTGGGCATCCTATAATACTCCTTAAATCGTTAATTCAATATGGCCGCCGTATCGGTAAAAAGGTCTATTCACACTCGAGAGAGAACAAGGAAATTTCTACCTACTCAGATTTCTTGAATTTGATGTAAATGTCTTCAAAGCAATTTTATCCATTCAAAGAATTTTCAATCTGACCGAATACAGAGAGGTATCGTTAAAAAAAATCACTGCTCATTACGCATATGTGAAAGAAGGCAGATTTGAAATACTGGGGTCAATTAAATAAAACTTTTACAAGTGTAATTTTTAAGTGTAGCTATTGTTTTCAGATCCTAAGACAATAGCTACACTTAAAAATTACACTTGTTAAAGTTTTATTAAATTGACCCCTAGTTGCGGCAACGACTCTAAGTATCGCACAACGAATTCATTTTTCAAACAAATCAATTCATTAATTAATGGAATAATCTATAGGGGTAAGCTTGACCTGTATAACATAGCAAGAGCTCCAGAGGGGTTGCAACCGCACCTTCTTGTACCACAGATGAAAGTCCGAGGGTTAAAGACTGACGTGAATTTATTTCTTCTTTAACAAATTATCTCGTGAAACATTAGTACGTGTACATTGGAGACCGGAAAGAATATTTATCAATGTAGGAGCGTAAGAGTGTGGGAAAACAGAGTTCTAGTCGTTGAGGAAGCAGATGTGATCAGTCATTATCATAGGACGACAAGAGTATCGTCTACAGAGGCAGGGTACAGTTTTGCTACGTATTTCTTCACCAGTGTTATATCTATCCTATATACTGAGCAGCATGCATGTCATAATGTCGAACTTTAAACCTGATGTTCAACTGAAAGAATACAGAATATAACGTATTTTTTATTCTACTCTTGGAGAATTATTTTAATAGTCATATTGTTGAAAGTAGTCACGTACTCATGAAACTACCTCATCTAGAAAGATAGACTGAAAAACAGCCCGTATTTTTGCGTATTCAAGTACGTGCGAGCAGTCAAACGAAAGGTCTGGAACAAGGCTGAAAACAGAGAGCGAGACTGGGGAGAGACGCTAAAAATATGGACTGCCCGTTTTGCAAACGTTATTTTCGTTCGAATTACCCGCTTCTCCCAGCCACGGGCAATTCCCATTGGCTAAATTTCGATTCAAGCTGTAAACAAGCTGTCAAGTAATATTTTCAACAAGTCATTCGCGATATTCCGTACCGCGCGTGATGAATAGATTTCTAAAGCTTTCGCTGTAAAATGACGGGTGTTGATTGCCTGGATTTGCTCGCGCAAGAACTGGGATTTGTTTTAAAATCGGAGCAGAGGGAAGCTTTGGAGATGCTGATCAGGGGAAAGGATGTTTTCTTTGTCCTACCAACAGCCTTATTTGTCAGATGTTTGTTCATGCAAAGAGTTCTTCAAGTTCTGTGCAACGACCGACAGTCATTGTTATCTCGCCTGTGTAAAAAAGGGGGTTCGGTAGAAAAGACACGACTTTTACCTCATGCAAAAATAATTGTTTTCTTTGTCGAATAGATTACGCTTTGGAGGAAAACGTTTTGACAGGGCAAATGTGAATTTTGGCCGCTTATTAAATATATTTCATACTGAGAGGTCGTAACACGCATATTGAATTTCTCTGGTCGGCATAATTTGCCCACTGATGCAAGAGCATTTTCTTTTTTGGCCTCTTTAGAAATGTAAAGTTCTTCATTGCGGCTGATTAAGGGTTTTAGGTTGTTTAATTTCTCCAAAGTGCCTCCTGGATTTGAATAATTCTAAGCCATTTTCTTTGTGTCCATGAATGTGACTTTTTCCTGCAAGGTTTTGTCACGCTGGGCCCAGCTCGTTAGCGTTTTTAGCAGGATGTTTAAATTCTCACGGATAGTGATTTAGGTCGATTTACAGAGCCAAATCAAGAAGAAGTGGATTGGAATGAGGGGATTTACCCATTCTTTTCAATCGAAATAATGTCAATAACTGTTCATTGTCAGTTGGCGTGTTCAGCTTTTCTCTAATTTGAGAAAGCATCGCAGCCCAGTTTCTAACCTTTGTTCCGCCGGAGAGCAAACTCTTGTGGAGAAAGATTCTTCTTCCTCGAGGACAACGAAAAGTTCGTTTTTCAGTAGGTTGGCCAACTTTGGTAACGTTTCTTCTTTTCTGGTAGGCGCAACAAACACATTTCCGAGCTTATCCATCCACTCATAAAATTGCCGAACTGTGTTTTGAAATTCTACAATTTCAACCGAAGCGCTCGGCTCTTTCGGCTTACTCCCCCTTCGAGGAGCAGGCATAGGCTTTGTTGGCGTACTATTGCCTCTTCCACTCATTTTTGATCCTCCACTTTATATACCACATTTCACGGAGAAGCAATGCTAATGCTAGGTTTTTTTTTTAACTCGCCTCACACGCCTGACGGGCGTGTGAGGCTCGCGCGCTTCGCGCTTAAGACTCTTACGCCACTCTTTACCGATTTCTTTACTGATTTTGAGAAAAAATCCGATTGTTTTGCAGTCTACTGGAAAGAACATTTTTCTCACTTTTTCTCGGAGAAAGTCGTATAAAACGGTCAGACATCAGTACTATGCAGTAAAATCTCAGTACCACCTTGTTCAATCCCCGATATCCTGATCTTAATCTTGAGAGCACAGTTCAAACAAAAAAATGCGAAATCGTTAAGAAATGCTGCACTACAGCATAACCCCGAATGAAAGATTGTATAGTGCTCAAGTAGATTAAGGCCTGGTTCTTTACAAATTCCTCAGAATTTTAAAGGGGGGTGGTCTAATGTAAAGTTTTTTAAAGATATCCCAGGTCTAATAAATTAAGGCTAATGATAACTACGAAATCTTCAACTTTCATTTTAAAAATTGTTTATAACTACATCACGTGACCAGCCACGCCCTGTTTTATCGAGAAATCCTTTGGGTCGAAATGCCCACTATGTAGAAAGCAAACCGTTTTCCTTTTGTAGGTCCAAACAGTGGCTACTGATGGTCTTCTTGTAAAAACGGGTGGAATGAAACGAAGTCATTTAACGTCTTTCTCCTAACGAAAATTTTATTAAGAGGAGGACTGGCACTAGTCAATGAACACCAATTGCACCTACAAATTGTAAAGATTCCAACCATTCCAGGCTGATTTCGTAGACACTTTGTAGGGTCAAAGTTTTGATACAGAGAAACTGGAGTTACACGTTTAGGAAGTGGTGGGCATCGTTAATTGAAATTTATGAACAGAAGAGGGCGTGGTCGATCACGTGACGAGGTAATTTGGATTTTTTTTCAAGTTTTTGTTAAGGTTAGTTTACTTTACCACCTATTTTTCAAGGAGGATGTCTTTAACAATAGTTTTTTGGAAAATTTGCATAAAAATCGCAAATCACGTAGAACCAGGCCTTAATCTACTTGAGTGTTCCTAATCAGACTTAGAGTTTGCTTAACAGCAAAAAAAAGGCTGAAGTTACCTCTAATTTTGCCTATTTTATCAATATTTAGCTGTATTGTTTGTTTATCAGTTTTCTTAAAAATGCCGCTTATCTCACCTTGACCTCTAAACATCAACTTTGACGTCTTACCTGAATGGCAACTTACTTATATTCTTTATTTTATTTTATTTTATTTACTTTTTATGAAAGAATCCCTTCTTATTTGAACATACCATTTTCAGTAAATAATATCGTGAGCTGGAATCCCGGGTATCGCTGAAAAGCGTAGCGGTAAGAGTGGAATGTTATTAATGCGTAGTTTCCGTTTACCAAAACTACCTTTCCACTAAGTTCGCGCCCACAATATGTACCAAGTGTTCTGTTGTCATCATCTACAATTCTCAAATAATCATACCTAGAAGGGAAAAAATATGTTTTTTTCTTTTCAAGGGCAGTTAAATTCATAGAAATAACCCTAACCGCCAAGAGAACATAAAAGCCTTTTATGTTCTCCTGCCTCAACTAATTGCGAGTCGTGCATTATGGTGGAGTTCAGGAAGCTCTAAACGTTTCTGCGGAATATCAATCCGCCGATCAAATTCTTTCATTTTATGTTGCACTTGAGTCACTCCCGAGCAGTCGAATTGCCGCCGTCTACAAATGCCAATTAACGCTCAACAAGAGGTTTTTACGTTCTCTTGCTTTCGACCTACTTACAGATGACAAAGGCCTGTAAAAGGGATTTCACTCATCTCAACTCACGTAAAAGCCTTGAGGCGTGAGATCTTAATTTGGATTTTTAAAAAGCTATGGCATTTTGCAGATCGAAAACCACATCATTGGTCAGATCTCGTTTTAACCAATGAGAAGTCTCTTCACCTTTTGAGCCTATCTACGAGCACCAGCAACGAACATTCAATTTTTGTAAATAATATTTTGAATTTTGTTCGTTAGGCTGCGAAACAGCCGACTCCCATCGCTCTCTGCCGCTATAGGAACATTTCGAGAGAGAACCGTCTGCACCGAAACAACAGAAATACCATACTGATAACATAAGAGCTGTCACCTGGTCGATGACTAATGAATGCACTGTTTAGGCAGTATTTTAGGGAAATAAAAAATCGAAGAAATCGTAGAAATTATATTTTTTTCGAAAGAAATTTTTCACAAAATATCATGGTTTCTATATATGTTACAAAACTACAATTTTTTATCCGGGAGCAAATGACACATTTGGGACCCCATTTGGGGGGTTGTTTGGCTCCACTTGATCTGTGGGGGCAGGGGATGGTTAAAATCTTGATTGGCTAGAACGTGAAAGTGTGCTTAATGTTGGCATAAATTGTTAAATTGTGTTTAATGTTATTGTGTTATGTCAAAGGAAATATAACGGCTTTTTGTGTTATTTCTTTTATCTAATAATTACTATTACTTTCCAAATAAACATTCAAAGTTTTGTTGATTTCAGTTTTGAACTAGGCCGCGCAACGCGAGCGTTGGATGGGGTGAACCAAAATTGTCTCAAAAATTCGAGAGTTTTAAAAATACAGTCTAGCGGGTTGGTGCCGTTAAGTGCAGGTACATGAAAGTCTTTCAACGCACAAGAAATGAGCGAAATCTATTTCTCACGCCATGTCGACCAGACTGCTAATTTACTGTCAGATACTCTTTAATTCTTTTAAGAATTAAAGAGTATTAAAACAATTAAAGAGTATCAGTGTGTTTTACATTCTTCTTCGTGTTATCAGTTTCTGAAGCTAGGTCTATCTTTATTTTAAAATTAGAGGGCGATTCTCATTGGCCGGTTTTTTTCCCCGGCGGGATATACTTACCTGCCAGCCTGGGTCTTGAGAAGCCTGATTTTGTCTTATTTCTAGGTCTAATATCACAGATCCGCAAACTTGCAGCGTACAAGCCGAACGTCCGAATATGTGAGTATGGTTTGACCAGCAAAAATGTTACGTTTTAGAGTAATAAGTATCACTTTAAGTTAAGTTCCTAGTCTACTCTTACCAAAGCTGAGTCAGTTGAGTGGTTTTCAATAGGACAATTGCACGATGACGATATTTGACTACAACTTCCAGAATTCATTTTGGTTTTGCTTTGTTATTAAAATTTGTCAATCCCGCTGAGGATTAAAGAACAATAGCCTTAATTTGCACAAGAAAACAACAAACTCAAGGATTCTGGTAGTTGTAGTAAAATGACGTCATCGTGCAATTGTCCTATTGTTTGTCATCAGTCACGTTAACTTTATTGTAAACGGCAAAAGTGAATCTGTACCACGTGACCAAGTTTTCCCTTTTCTTGATGTTTATTGTTCATTACTTTTACAAATAGGTGAATTGTAAAACGCCAGTTTTACCCCTATGTTTTTACCTGCTATTTCTTTAAATTTTGGGATATTCTCAACTTCAATCTGAAGTTTGCCGTTTGCCGTAAACGTGACTCTAAAGCTGTCTATTGTTAAATTACTTACCAGCATCGACCATATCGTAGTCCCAGGGAAAAATTTGAAAAACTGATTTTCAGCGCCTTTCCGGATGGAATGGAAACGTTGTACACACAGTGCATGTTATTTGGGTATGGTGTTGGAAATTTAGGACTTGTCAAGGTGTTGTTTACCACAGAACCACATCCTATAAAATCAGATTGTAATTTTACGCGTAGACTTGTGTTCTCTTAATCAATTAAGAACCTAAGGTTCTCACCCTCAATGTTCTTTTTTCTACGTTCTTTGCTTTTTCAAAAGTTTTAGATGACATAACAAACTAAACGAATTTCCTAAATCCCACTTTTTTCCCCCTGGTTTGAAAATGCAATGTCACAAACTTACAGGATATTACCTGAAATCAAATCTGACCTAGGGTGATTGAGTTTTTGAACACTATAGGTGGATCACGTAAATTGCGAAAAAAAACTTAAAGAAGAAAAGTTGCCAGATGTTTGGTAGTTAAACACTAGTTTCTGTTTTTTCCATGTCAGCTGATTGGGTGGACGGACAGGAGAAAAATAGGGGTGTATAGTATATTATTATATACATACTGAGAAATACTCACCAAAAAGCCATGTTGTAAATTTTCGTACGCAAATTAGTTCTAGCCAATCAGAGGAGCGAACGATGGTTTTCACACGTGAAAAAAAATGATACGTCCAATCAGAATCGCGAACGATGTTTTTTCACTTGTGAGAAAAATGATACGTCCAATCAGAAGCCAGAGAGGTGTGTGAGTTTCGCGCCAAAATTCCCGCCTTTTATTGCAGCTTGCAGCGCCGCTTCGCACACATTCAACGAGAAAAGTTTTACTCAAAGAGTTTTCTCGCTAAAAAAGTGAAAAACATTTCGGAAATGGAGTGGAATAGTTTTGTTTGTTTCGCTGTCGATAAAGAAAACTGTAGAGAGCCGGCGAAACAACAGCGGAAAGGGAAAAACAGAACAAGACGTAAGCTTTTGTTGTGCTTTTTGTCGGAGCTACTTTGCCTTTCATTTAAGCTTAAGCTTATATTGAAACCGGCCATTTTACTTAAATTCACTCATTTTCTAATTTTGGATTAAGAACAAACAGTTAAGATAACTTATAGTTCTTGGATTACCTCATATCCTTACCGTCATTTATGTTTTTAACAAACGTGTTTACGAAAAAGCTGATACTTCGTTTTCGTTGTCATTTTGCGGTAAGTGTGTAGCGGCAAATTTTAGCATTTTTGAAAGATTTAAAATAAAAAGGCCGCCAAAATGATGAATGTCTCAGTATGTATATAATAAACACAATACCACATGGAAAGTACTTTGTACGGTATTTACGCTCTCGTTGTTTTTGTATCAGAAATCTTACTCGTTCGCTGCGCTCACTCGTTCGATTTCTGATACGTCAACAACTCGTGCGTAAATACCGTACGCCAGCACTTTCCATGAAGTATTCTCTATTTCTGCGCCATAAAAAATACATGCGAACCCCATAAGAGAGCACAAAAAATGCAGACTCAATGGCCGCTTAAGGAGATGTCCGAACACAACTTTTTTCATCGAAGATAAGTTATTGCAAGTGTGTAGTTCCATGTTTTGCTAAAGTTCTCCGTATATTCCTATTAGCATAGAACACACTGCCAAAATAGAGATCAGACAATCCTTGAAGGACCATGAAGTGGTCGCTTACGAGGTTAAAACCAATGGAAATCATTAAACCGTCAGACCCAAATAGTGTGGTCGCAGTCGCGTACGGGAGGTGGTCGTTTACTAGGGGTACCAACTGTATGGCTTTCACCGGGAAAGTTTTGGTGTTTTGTTTAGATGGTCGCTTACGAAAGGTAGTCACTCATAGGTTGGACTGTACAATATACTCACTTGGATCAGCACTCTGAGCTGAACTGTAACACAGCATCAGCGATAGCGCAAATACAAACTTCATCCTCCTGTTAAAGTAAAACGTGATGTTAAGGTGCCGTTCAGAAGGGCGCGGGGGAGGAGGGTAAGTAACTCTTAAGTAAGTAAGAATTATTCTGATTCCTCTCTCCATCACATTTTAGAATCCGAAAATTTTAGGTTTCGTTTTTCTACGAAAAATAGTGCAACCTGGGTAGTAAAATATTAAAAATTAAACTTCTGAAAATCGTAGGGAATTTATTAGAAAAGCTTGTGCATGAATGGAACGTTCATCTAGAAATTTTCAGCCGTCCTCAAGCAAAAGAAAATTTTAGGCAAAATTAGCTTCTCCGAACAGATATTTTACAGAAAACAGTCGTTGGGTGCCCCTGAACAATTCTGCGATGGAGTGCTAAAGATATAAATAAGATAAAATTACCGCTTTCAACAAAAGGAGGAAACGCTGGTTATATTATAACTTTAATCAGAATCTGTAAGCCCAAATGGAGAGAAACACAAGTGCAAAGTCAAGGTTCGCTTTGTTACGTGCTACTTTCGCTTGGCTGGCGGGAAACTAGCGTGTGACTGATTTATTTCAATTTAACAAAGTGCAGTCTCAAAAGTGCCGAGTAGTGAGTACAGACGCATTGCAATTGCTTGTCGAAACTTATATGCAAATATCCGGCATAGCACTCATTGCACCTGGATGAACCATTCTATTTGGTATTCCCTTTCCCCCGCTTTTACAGAAACGAACGAAAATTTCTGAACCATTTGTGTGGATAACCAGTGCCAGGCTTCCCGCTAAGAAGAAAATGGAAAATTTAGTGCCATTTTATGGTTGGTACAACTAAATCCCGTTACTTTTTCTCGTTCCAAAAAAAACTACCATTTGAGCTCGACGGAAAATTTTCACCGAGATCTCCGTATTTCCGTATGCGTTCCAGCCAACCGCTGTTTTCCTTTTGACTAAGTGGGAAAAAATAATGTTCGAACAATTTTTAAAAATTTACAGTTTATAGACATCACTATTCATCCCTTAAGTCATTTAACGTCTGAAAGGCGGACAGTAAATATTTATGAATTGAAATAATTTTCTTTTCAAATGATCCCCTGGCTACATTTAATGACACCTCTAATTGGCATGAAGATCACGGCATATGCCATCAGTTGCACTATACACGAAGTCACTTTATTCAGTTTAAAAGGAAACTATTGGAATAGAAATAGTAACAAAAAAGGAATTGCTTCGGTCCATCATTAATAATTTTAAAGAAAACAAGAAAGGGGCGATGAATAAAATAACAACCTTTTTAATTTAGTAATGGTATCCATGGCAACGTGTATTCTTAAAATGTCAAATGAAAAGTGGCAAAAAGACCAATTGTGAAATAACAGTCAGTCCGCTAGAAATAAACATCAGCATCTGTTTCGGGTCACATGCATTGTCGCGTGTTCACTTCCGTTTTAATTGTGTTGGTTTTCGCTGCGTTTTCACCCGTTCTTTTCGAACATCTCGCTCTTCAGCTTTTCCTTTTTGATAATGCTGGATGTGGTGCAATTTCACCCCTGGTTTGATTTCTTTTTTTTTGTCCTTTTATTTGCAATTCATTGTCTTATAATTCTGAGCAAGATTCTGAGAGCTGATTTGCTAATCGAAGTGTATTAATGGCGTGTAACGCACCATTTTCACGCATTGATGACACCTTTTCTCTTCAGCGACGTTCTATAAAAAATAGTCAGAGTTTTTTAACTTTACTTTAATTTACTGTTTGAAAATAAAGTGTATTTCTAAACTTTTTGCAGCTGGGTCCGTTGTTGTTCAAATAGAAATCGTCGCTTTCGCAATGCAGAGCACTCAGCTTAGTTGAGT
>NC_133205.1:19292746-19295246 GCF_958299795.1 Porites lutea | reverse complement strand
AACTGTTTATTGATATTGGTATGAAACGAATTTATCTATATAGCATTGTAGCCTGAAATTACAGAAAGAAAACAGGATTTCCGGTTTGCAAAAAGGAAAATTTCGCCGGCCTTGAGGCGCACCGGAAACGCGGAAAGAGCGCTCGTGCCAGTCCTACTCCGCATCACATATTAAATGAAGAGCGGAGCGCTCGTTTCACCGCCCAACCTTTATCCGCCCTGGGTTGAACCGTGCTCAACTTTCACGTTGCACGCGTGGCCTTTCATACATTAGGCTGATTTAGCAACAGAACGGGAACGTCAGTTGACGACGGCGCGCGCAAATTATACAACTGGCTTGACCGATGGCTGAGCGGCAAATTGGGCACCGGAAGTCGAGTTTAGTCTTTTCCGCGCGCTTTCCCGTCGTCAAATGACGTTCCCGTGCTGTTGCTAAATCAGCCTATTACCTTTATGTCATTTACGCGCGTAAATTTTACGTGCGTTCGCACGGAAAAATTACGCGACAGTCTCAACCCTTAACTCAGTGCAACATTCAAAAATGGAGTATAAATTGAATTGAAACCGAGGATATAGAACTGAACAACTACATGTGTGTATTTCCATTTTCCGGAGAATTCCGCGAACGGGACTCTTCTGTATATGTGCTCGTGTTGGATATTTACCCGGGCTGGCGCGCAGTATTGCATGCATGCAACACGGCATTGACACTACAATCAGATTGAGGTCTACTGTTTATAAGTAACATAACTCGATATAACTTTCATTTGTCCCCCTTTTTTTTATTTTCTCTTTATATAAAAGCTATATGCCTATTGTACTTTGCTTTTAAAGTTTAACATAAACCATTGGCCTTAAACTGTACTACAATCATGAGCTCTGATCAACTTTTACCAGCAGCAACTCTTCCTTTCTTCTCAGTCTTATAATTAATGCCAGACGGACATCCATGAAATAAAAAAAAGGAAACAAATAAACAAACAAAGAAAAAGTAAAATAAGTTAAGGATATTCCTTTCGTTTCATGGAAAATAGTTTTTTTAAGGCTCAAATACCTGAAAGATTATACAGCATTAGGAATGTTGATCCTGAATTTTAGCCGTAGGGAGAGCTTGAAGCTGAAGCAAAAATTATGTTTTATCAACAGGAACTTTAAAACGTTTCCAGCTGCTGTTTATAACAACTTTGAAAGCTAAAACCGTTTGACTGAAACAAGCATTAAGTAAAGCGTCAAGTAAATTTGAAAATTGTACGAAATTCACCATATTGAAATGGATCGATAATTCCTCAGCAGGTTTTTACAGCGGTATAGACTGAAGCTATTAATTATTGTCGTATCCCTTTTGAAAGGCAAAAATATAAAATAACGTTTTGAAAAAGAAGAAAATACCATTTTACCCTCTGTAGAAGAGCACGAAATTTTACCAAAAGATTTCATGCAGATAAATTTCGCATAATGTATGCATGCATTTTAATGAAAATAAAAATTTATGTATATTTTTGCAATAATATTGTGTTTTTTTGAAGGAAAAAACTAATAAAAGCAGTTTCCTCTGACATCGTAGAGACCGACAATATGCCTCAAATAATGAACGATGCATAATTTACTATAAATTTATTTTTATAACGCCACCAGCTTCGATTCAGATTAATTTAAAAACTTTATCGTCAATTGGTGGTTCAACTCCCAATATTTCCTTAATTCTAGTGCATTGATGGGCTCCTGGTAAGACGCAAGAATTGATGAAGACCAACTGATGCAGTTGCTTAAAAAGGCCTAAAAAAATCGGGGCTTTGCCGTGATTAACCCTGACTGCGATACCGATACAGGGCTCTAACCAATTTGCATCGGAAAGCCACATAACTGGGAGCTGATCATTAATTTTGTTTGTGTTATACCCGGAAAAGATGAAGATGAAATAACAAATACATGAATTTTCTATATTGGAATCCCGGATTGAGGAAATAAATGCAAGATCGTTCCTGTTAAAGACGCAACTATATTCCCGCGAAAAGCGCTGCACCAGTATCGCAGAGGTCATGGCTCGAATAGACCTTTCCCGCATGGCTGTAAACAAAGACATCAAATCGTGGCTAGGGTGGACAAAATACAGTGATTTGTATAAAATTGTCCACCCGAGCCTCGATCTCATTTCTTTGTCTTTGTTCACTGGAGCGGAATGCGGGAAAGGTCTATTGCAGCAAGCCTGAACTTTTTCAGGCTTACTGGGATTTATTGCTTCAATCCACAGTTACAATATATGAAATTCATATATTCATCATTTCATACCTACTACCGTTGGGCGTTAGACTAAAGGGTTTAACATAGCTGTACGACAGACGTTGGCATTTCCGAGTTACAAAACTCACAGTTTCAAAGCGAGGCTACGTGCATCGTGGTGGTGTTAGCCTGTTTTAGTTCTATGACCCAGATATACGCCCCTTAAGCGCCTCTAATTTGCTTTGAAGTAATGAATAAAGGTTCAAACTAATCGCCCTGCA
>NC_133205.1:19282746-19287746 GCF_958299795.1 Porites lutea | reverse complement strand
TAGTGACATAAACACAACATATTTCATATGACTTTAAAAAAAAAAAAAGACGAGCCTGCGATCATTTGAAAACTGGTAACTTGTCAGCGGATAACTTCAAAAAAAGTACTCGACCTCGATGGGTCGACACCTGAGCCCGCGATACGGTCAGGTGGCCTGCCAGCGGATACCTTGTTTTGACAGATGTCAATTGATCCATGGATATTATCCATGATTGATCACAACATTGATGAGCAATCAGTTTTCTCCTGGGCTCCCAGAGTGGTTAGAAAGTGTGAAAGAAAGCATTGGTTTTCCTGTGGTGCGGACGGATAGTTAAAGCAACCGTCTTCCTTGCATAGCTGGCTGAATTTTCGCATCCGAGGTCAGTTTGAAATCAAAATTTTAACTGTGCGGCACATAAACACAACATATTGCATATGAATTTTAAAAAAAAGTATACTTGAGCCTGCGATCGCTTGAAAACTTGTCAGTGGATAACGTTAAAAATACTGAAATTGACGGGTCAACACCTGAGCCCGCGATACGGTCAAGAGATACTAGTCAGCGGATACCCTGTTTCGACAGCTGTAAATTGATCACAACGTTGACGTCCAAAATGCGTGCATTATCAGTTTTCCCGTGTTCCCAAACTAGCTAGAAAGTATGAGATTGAACATTGGTACCCTGTGGTGCAGACGGACGGGCGGTGTACGGTCACGTGATTACCAAATTTTCTGGGATGGGTAGATTTCCTTAGCTATGGGGCTCCTCCCACGCGCGCGTGGAGCTCCGCTATAAACCAGCATACAAACTGGACCGTTAAAATTGTACCTAATTAAGGCCTTCACAGTTCATATTTTTTAAAAGACAAATTTAATATTTTACACTGAGTTAATACCATTTTAAAAGTCTACTTAGTTAGTATTACTATGCAAATGCATGAACTGAGCGCTAGTTACCATCTTCATGGCCCTAGCTAATTAATTACACTGATAAACTGATAAACTGATAAAGTTCTTTGTCTCAAACGAAAGTATTTAAAACGTCCGCCATCCCCGAAAAAGCTATTCTAGTAATACTTTTTCAAACAAACCAAAAGATTCAAACCACAATTACCAAATTGCCTTTTTGTAGAGTGACATGCATGTTTATTAGTTGCTGCTGCTGCAAAGGTTTCTGAACTTTCTTGACTTACTGATACCATATTCAACAATTTCATTCAATGTTAATCCAGGCATAAAGAAAAATAACAATAACAACAACAAATCCAAGACTTGACGAGGTATTTCACTTAAATATCAAGTGTAACGGTTTTGTTGGTGTCAGCAGGAAAAAGCGCTATTGTAAGACTGGAGGACACTGAGTGCAGAGGACGAGAATAAGCTGCGTCCGGATTAGCTAAGTTGGTAGAAAAAAGTTTGACTGCAGAGCGGGAGGCCGTTTGGGTTCGATTCCCGGGGCCGGACCAATAACAAGGGTCTTAAAAAAAGGTCATGCCTTTGTCATAGCTGCAAACGCGCCGGCTAGACTTGCCCTCGGACATAGTTAGTCGAGGGGACTACTAACTATGCCTCGGATGAACACGTTCAAAATGCAGTCCCGCGTTTCCAGCAAGTAGGAGCTATATTAAGAACTGTACACCGATGAGTCAGAGGTTCTAGATATCCATTCAAATCACGTGAGGTCTCAGAAGACTTCACTTTCGCTGTAGCTCAGTGGCCCACATCTGTATTTATAATTTTAGGCCTAGATTTTTGATAGTTTTTTTTTTATTAGTAATGCTTGATTTTCCTTTTCCCACTCTTAAAGTATTCACAATTGTAAGTAGTTTTTCTATCGTGGACATATATTTACTTTTTAATTAGTATCTTAGAATTCTGAATTGTGAAGGGATTTTGCCGGAAATTTGTATTTATATAATATTGATGTGGACGTTTTATTTTTATGAATATTTTACAGAAGTTTTGTGTGTAGTTTTTATAAGATTTTAATAAAGTTTTGTGCTTATAATAAAAAAGTAGGAGACGCCAAAATAGTGTCCCCACCAAGTAAACTTTCGCGCTAAATACGTTGACACTGAAATAAAGTGACTGTATTTTTAAGGTCACCCCTCTCAGTCCTTTTGTTCTCTGGACATCATCTCGTCACCTAATCTGGATATAAATCAAGAGTAGCCAATTTTGTCAGTTTCTGTATATTTGATTTCAATTATATTAGAACTGCTATAAAGTCAAAATATGATCATACTTATAGAATAGCTTAATTTGAACATGTACTCTTAACCTGAACTCAAATTCCAAAAATAAAGCATTTTCGTTAAGGTGTTTCGATACAGTTTTCCAGAGGCCATACCGGTATTTTTCAATCGCCTGAAAAGTGGGTTTTTCCTTGTCCGATCGCTACGAAATTTTCACCAGTAATTGGCTATGGACTAAAATTGGTGAAAATGTAGTTTTAAGTAAAATCGATATTACTATGACAACAATAAACAAAAAACCTTTGAAATTGATAAACGCCTAATTTTGTGTGATCTAGACCAGCTAATGAGAATCCAACACTGGGAACTTAAAGTTTGGTGTGTAGCAAACAATCTCCGTAAGAAGTAAAAAATTCTGAATGTTTGAATTCGACTAAAACGAAAATATATTTCAGCCCTTAAGTTTTCTATAGCCGTGATGGATTATTGAATAAAAACGTTATAAATGACTCAAATAATTCTTAAGTAGCGTCAGAATGCTGCTTAATTTCATATTTCGATGCTAGAAAATTTGGTGTATTTTTGTTCTTGCGATTTTAAAAACTAACCCCTTTTCCCACCACCTGTATAAGTGCTACTTCATTCAAAATTTGGACTTTTAGAGCTTTTTTGTATTTCTCTGAAAGGACTAGATCGAATCTTTTAAAATCTCTTCACATAATCTTCATAATGTATATAATAATGTCTGGAACTTTCGTTAAGATTGATTCACTGCAACACATTGGAATTTCAAAACAAACCTATCCTATACGAACCTGTCAGAAATCTGCGTTACAACATTCACTGTTTTGACGTTATGCTAATTTTTCCAAAATAATGCGCACTATACATACCTCCATGATTAGTACATTTTAGCTTGAATTTATCGCATCTTTTGAATGTAAAACATTGACAATACTCACACTGAAATGCACTAGTCATGGATATATGTATTGTCCGCATTAGTTTGGACAAATTAGCATAACGCCAAAACAGTGAATGTAATAGCGTGGATTTTTGACCGGTTCGTAGGATAGGTTTGTCTTGAAATTTCAAGGTGTTGCCATGAATCAATCTAAGTGAAAGTTTCAGACATTATTATATACATTATGAAGATTGTGTAAAAAGATTTTAAAAAAAATTCGTTCGAGTCTTTTCGGAGATATACAACAAAGCGGTAAAAGTCCAAAAATTGAATGGACGTCCACTTAGACAAGCTTAGACTGGCGCTGAGAAAACGGGTTAGTTTTTAAAATCGCAAGAACAAAAATACACACAAAATTTCCTAGCTTCGAAATATGATATTAAGCAACATTCTGACGCTACCTAAGAATAATTTTAGTCATTATAGTGTTTTTGTTGAATAATCTATCACGGCTATTGAAAATTAAAGGTTTGAAATGTAATTTCGTTTTAATCGATCTAGGTCTAGATAGCGCAAAATTAGGCGTTTATCAATTTCAAAGTTTTTTGTTTATTGTTGTCATTGTAATATTGATTTACTAAAACCTACATTTTGACAAATTTCAATCTATAGTCAATCATTGGTGAAAATTTAATAGCGATCAGACAAAAATTAAATTCGTTGCAGCGCGACGAAAATTAAAGGTGAATTATGGCCTCTGAAAAACTATATCGAAATACCTTAAATAGAAGCCGAGAAAACGATGGCCAAAGTTGGTATCTAAGAGCGCTATTTTGCAAAAATTAAAGGGACAGTGTCCTGATTATGCGCACGCGCGAGCGTCATCTGTTTTTTCTTCAAAAGACAATAGAACTGTCATATTGACCCGACAAGATTTCTTAATTTCCGGATCGCACCGCCGACGGAGATTTGTTGTTTACATTCTCAAGAAATATTTTAGACTTTGAAAGAAGTCTTTCGGCTTATTTAAAATTTGGCTCGCGGCACGAAGACTCATCGCGATTTTATCGCAAGCAGGGCCGCCTCGCGACCCGAAAATCTCGTTCCGCTCGCTTTTCTAATGTGAAACTCGTGTCAGAGGTCAGTTGTTCCAAGTCCAGTAATATTCATATGATTTGCTCGCGTTCTACCCTCAAACGTTTGAAAGGCATCAATAAAAGTGCAATCTCATCGCTATGAATCATCGCAAAGGTTAGTCAAAAATTATATTATGATATTCCATGGCAATAGTTTTTCTAAACATGTAGCGCCTGTTTGTTTGATTTTGTCGGCCGTAGGAAGGTTCATTTAAAAGTTTACCAACGCGTCGTTGCAAAACATTCTACTTCACGAAGCTTAATTCCACAAGATCTCCTCAGTCACATCAATGTCTCAATGGTTTCTTTCTAAGCTTGTATGGAAGCTAGCGGGTTAGCTAGCGCAAGAAATAAGCCAAAGCACATCAAAGCGCTTCCCATCTTTTGGTCCTCCGGGCAACGGCAATAAAAGTAACGCCAAAAAATTCCGACTTCGCGCAAATCGAAACTTAACAGGAACAATATATCATTGATCTGCAATCCTGAGAACTTTTAGTGTAGTATTGAACTCGGCCAAGCGCGATGCAAACGGACTTTTCAAGGTTCTCTCACTCTCCTGGCATCTTTTGATTTCGCTACCTCCTGTCCAAACATCAAAGTTTGGTGCATGCGCAGTAACAGGATACTATTCCTTTAATAATCACAGGGCTGAAATCCAACGCGATACTCTCCGTTGTTGACATTCACAACCCGGCACGTGATAAGGCGTTATGAGTTTCAAGTAAGCTAGGGCAAATTATAGCAAAATTCTCTTACATTCTACTCCCCAAAATAAAGTACG
>NC_133205.1:19265246-19280246 GCF_958299795.1 Porites lutea | reverse complement strand
ACGATCAAATATTTTTGATGTACTACCGCAAATAATTGAACATTTAAGTGAATGATACCGTATTTAACATGTGATATGAATAAATAACTTTGACCAGTGGACAAATAATGATTCTTGATCCCTTGTTAAAAAACTCCTAGGAATCTCACGAATATAACTAGAACCTTTAGATAAGAAGCCCTTATTTAGTAAGCTGCGTTGGGTTTTGCGCAACTCGCTCTGGTTTAGTGATTAGGGAACTTAAGAACTACGACGAAGTTCACGACGACGACATCTGTTGACCAGGAAAACACTGGAACGAGAACGTCAGTTTCGGCGGGAAAAAGGAAACTTAAGATGCAATCGATCGGTAGGTTGACGACGACGACACTGAATGTAAACACAAATGTAAAACTGTGATCGTTCGCAACAAAGTTATTCGCAATGGCGTCTTTTAAAACAATGCAAGATCTAATTTTTTAAGCCGTACGTCTAATTTTTTGTGTTGTCTGACCTTTTCGAGTGGAAAAACACCTACCTTCCGTACGAAATTATTCAACTTTCAACTTGAATCAGATGACCGAGTCCGAGTGTCTGTCAGAGATTAGATTTCGAAAAGGAGACATTCTGATGTGATAGATGTTTTACATACATGATTTGCCTTACCTAAATACGTACAAATAAATTTATCACTTACGAGTTCACTCGCTCGGCGAGCTGTTGTCATTAGTCGAATTTTCAACCAACATCGCTTGTTAGGGGAAAAAAGGAACGATACCCGGATTTACGAGGATAAGAAAATGCAAAGGACTTCAAAAATCGCGTAAAACAGTGGATTTATACCTGCCGAAGCTTGTGGATTGCAGGACGAGGTGATTCTACTTTGTTTGGCGTCGTCGACGACACCACGACGACGAAATTTACTGGTCGCGCTTGCTCAGTACACTGTAAGTCACTTCCGGTCGTCGTCGTGGTTCTTAAGTTCCCTATTATTAACATGACAAAGAACAGCGAAAAATCGCGAGCAACGCAAAAAATGTTCAGACTAACGATTTTTCGCATTTTTCGCAAATTTTGTTAAGTCCGCAACTCGGTCTGGTGTAGTGATTAGGGAACTTAAGAACCACGACGACGACTTTGTCGACGACGACCGGAAGTGCGATACCGTGCACTGCGCACGCGCGGTTAACAAATGTCGTCGTCGTGGTGTCGTCGACGACGCCAAACACAGTAGACTCACGTCGTCCTGCAATCCACAAGCTTCGGCAGGTATAACACCCTGCTTTTAAGCGATTTTTCAAGGGCTTTGTATTTTTTCACCTCGCAAATCCAGGTATCCTTTCTTTTTTCTCCTAAGAAGCGATGTTGATTGAAAATTTGACTGATGAATTGTGTTTACTTCGAAGACAACACTGAGCTGTGCAGGCCGAGCGAGCGAACTCGTAAGTGACAAATTTATTTGTACGTATTTAGGTCAGGCAAATCATATATCTTTAATATAGAGGAAATGAACTTCATATGGAAAACAGCCATCGCATCGGAATGTCTCTTTTTCCACTATAAACTCTGACAGACACTCGGACTCGGTCATGTCATTCAGGTTGAAACTTGAATAACCTTCGTACGGAAAGCAGAGATTTTTCCATTCGAAAAGGTCAGACAACACGAAAAATTCTTCATCGTCAATGAAAGTAGACGTACGGATTACAAAATAAGATCTTGCATCGTCTTAAAAGACGCCTTTGCGAAAAAACTTTGTTGCGAACGAACATCACAGTCTACATGTTTGTTTACATTCAGTGTCGTCGTCGTCGACCTACCAGTCGACTGCATCTTAAGTTTCCTTTTTCCCGCCGAAACTGACGTTCTCGTTCCAGTCCTTTCCCAGTCAACAGACGTCGTCGCCGTGAACTTCGTCGTGGTTCTTAAGTTCCCTATTATTAACATGACAAAGAACAGCGAAAAATGGCGAGCAACGCAAAAATCGTCAGACTAAAGATTTTTCGCAATTTTCGCAAATTTTTTCAAGTCCGCAACTCGCTCTGGTTTAGTGGTTATTAACATGACAAAGAACAGAAAAAATCGCGAGCAACGCAAAAAACCGTTAGACTAAAGATTTTTCGCAATTTTCGCAAATTTTGTTAAGTCCGTAACTCGGTCTGGTTTAGTGATTATTAAGGTGACGAAAAACAGCGAGGAATCGCGAGGAACACAAAAAATCGTCAGACTTAAGATTTTTCGCAACACACGAAAAATCGCAATTTTTGCTGCTGCATGCAAACCTGGACATACGTGTGATTGGGAGGAGGAGGGGGTGGGCGCTTATTCGAGGCTAAGCGCTTATTAACTTTTTCTGCTTTTAGGATGGGCGCTTATTCGAGGTGGGCGCTAATTCGAGGTTGGGCGCTTTTTCGAATAAATACGGTATTCTGCGAAATTCCACCTCGAATTTACGTCTGATGTCTTCCTTTTATTTAATAAAGCCCTCTTCCATGTCCGATTTTTCCATTCTAAAAATGTTCGTCAAATCGTTCTTTTGCTGTTTGAACCTCTGTGTTCTACTAGCTTGTACTTATTGGCGTAGTTAGAATGCATTTTAGTCTTCTCTTGTTTGAGCGATTTCAACAGCTCCTCTTTATCCAGGCTCATTTCGTCATCTAATATACCTTTAAAGTGCATATCAACCTCTGGTTGCTCGTGATTATGGAGGGTCTCGAGATACGCGTTCTCTCAGCAGCGTTCTCCTCGAAGTAAACATTCTCCAGATCTCCCAAGCCCTGCGACAATGTCCGCCTCAGCTCATTTTTTACTTCCTCGATTCCCTCAAGCTATTTGCGAATGGTCGCTTCCTTTACTGTCTTTTCGGCTTTAAATCCTTCCTCTTTCTCCCTTAAGAGTCGCTCAAATTGCGCTCTTAATTCCTTTTTCTCTTTGATGTAATTGTCAAGAAGAGTCTGTTTTTCACGATCCCATGATTTTATCAACGCAGATTTCTTGTCTTCGAAAGACAGCTTCAAAACATTTCTCGATTCCTGAAATTCCAAGCGGATGTTGTCTTTCTGTTTTAAGAAATTCTGTCGCATTTCTTCTTTCTCACATTCAAAGGCTTTTCTCATGTTTTCCTTCTCCACTTCAAAAGCTAAACGCATATCATTTTTCTCGTCTTCGTGGGCGCGATCAACAATCTCTCTCTCTCTTGCAGAAATCGTCGAACAATTTCCGCCTTCTCCTCAAGAAGCCTTCTTTCTATATCAGATCCATTGGTCATAGCTAGATTTTGCTCCGAATTTCGTGAACAGTCGCTTTCCATGGTCTTGATTTTGTTAACCTAAGAGCGCGTTGTTGGCGAGATCAAAGCACATCAAAGCATACAATTTCCCGCCGAGCGAATTGCCGAGCGAGTCATTTTATTTAGCGTGATGCAACCTTGTCCCCAGGGTCTTCCCGCTTTCCAATATGGCGGCAGCATATTGGAAGGCGAGAAGACCCTGGGGACGAGGTTGGGCGTGATGATAACCCAAGACCAACGCGTGCGCAGTTTGCTGACTGCGTTTTCAGTTGATGGGAGGGCAGGTCAAGAGATTTTTTGGCTGAAATTAATGATCGAGTCTTGGAAAATTAACATTTCATTTCATGCTTCACGAGAAGCTGAGTTCAAGAAATTAATGGAGTGTACTCAGCGATAAAAAATACACTATCGCTTCAACGGATTTGGACTAAAACAAGATCTTGAAAACCGAATATTTACATGGAATATACATATGCATGTCGATTAACAGCTATGACGCTATCATCTCATTGGTTTTGACCATAAGAAGTCCTTGCTTCTGAAACTGCTGGCGATCAGAACCGAAACTAATTGATAATTTACTCGCACGTAAATTTTTTTAAAAATATTACCGTCGGTGAAGAATCGCGCAATAATAACCACCTTTGTTTTGAGAATATTTGCAACCTACGGTGACATCGAATCAGAAAGCTATAACCTTTTCTTAATCTGAAATCGGGTGTAATCGACTCAGTCGAGTAGGCTGAGACGTTATTAATGACAGATCTCGTTGTCTTTTCATAAACCCCGACCGAAACCCCGAATCTTCACTTTTTTTAAAGGACGGATATATTTCTTTGTTTTCAGTGTGTTTTCCGTCGCCCATCAATACTTTTGACTGATAGGACTGGTGTATCTGTTTTTTCCTTGCAAGAGGTACCTGACAAAATTAATATATAGATTTAGCCAGGGCTAAAAGCGAGGCTCCCATTAATAAATTTATAATTTAAATCAAACAATAAACTTGTATTCCACAATTCAGTTAACTTTTCAGCACATTCATGTGACTTTTAAGGGAAAGGCTAAGTGATTTTAGAGAAAAATAATTTGGAAACAGCCCATGAGTGAACCAAATCTTACATCGAGTTGATAGCTTCATATGTACTGGCAATCTCCTTCGACCACATTTAAGAGCCATAATCACGCTCTTGATCACCGTAGATTAATTAGGCCTGGAAAAAAAATCAGGCCGATTTTTTTTTGCGTTCGAAAGGTTTACTTTACAAAATCTTGCCAACAAATCTGGGTGCGTGTAAACCAACCTTTTATACCATTTATACATCATATCTGAGGTGAAACAGTACTATGAGGCGCTGTTTTTATCATACAGAACTCGGACAGAATGCAGTATTTCCCAATTTTGTAATACAAATTGCACTCATTCAATATTCAGGACGATCGAAGCACGCGTGGGCTTTTAGCTAAACCGTTAAAAAAATTTCCAAAATTACCTATACGGCCAGCTGCTTCTCACTTTTGCAGTGCGAGCAGTGGCGAGTGTTTGAATTAACATTAATAGAGTTAAGCTCCAACATAATAAATAATCTATTATCTTCCAACATAATAAATAATTTATTATGTTTATTTTTTTTATTTAATGTTTTAACGCAAGGCATTTTGAGTGCTCCTGTAAGCGATGTTCATCGAACGGCACAGCGATTAAAATTACAAGAGAGACTACTAACAATCAATAAAAAAATTATAATTCGATGAAATATATACAGAGACAACAATTTTCATTCACGAAGACAATTATTAAAGTGTCTCTAAAAATCCTGAGTCTTCAAGCTTAAATTAACGTTAAGTTTATGTTTTAAGCCTGCTTCCCGGTGTTTACTTTTTTTCAAGGATGAACTCGAGACAAGAAAATCGCTCAAAGCTTTCTTTTACTGTCAGAATTATAACTAAATATTCTTTTGGACCGTTTTCTATTTGCGGTGAGAAAATGTGTAAAGGCTTTTCAAAGTTCTGTAAGCTTATATCAAAACCTGATACTCGGTCACATCATTGTCTCAAATCTTACAAACGTGCATAAACTAAATAGCCGCATAGAATACGCTCGACTTCATTAAATTAGATATAGAAAACAAACATCAAATACAATAATTACTCAGGCTTACCATTCGAGATGCAGCCCTGGAAGGTATGAAGTAAGGCCAGTATCGCTTCAGACTTTGCAACCCTCTTACGCATCAAGCAAGGTGAAAAACGAAAACGATGCCATCCGAAATCGGATTTCCGACTTTGACAAGTGACGTACTTCTCAACCAAAAACCCAATGAACAAACTAGCCATGAATAACAGAAGTCTCGCGATAGCAGCTGAATTTCCCTTTGTACATCCAGTGGAAAAGACAGTTAAAAACATCACACATTGACACAAAACTTTGTCAGCTTTAGCTGTCAAAGTAAACAAGATTCAATTTGCTGCATAAATTTTGCGCATGAACTCACCTGTCAAATTTTGACCAATAAGAGCATAAAGATTGGACCTAGAGCGTGACCAGCGCGTGACCATGGTGAGCAAAGTCAAAAGCAACTGTCTTCCCTGCCTGTAATAGCTGGCTGAATTTTCGTGTCCGAGGTCAGTTTAAAATCAAAATTTTAGTTGTGCGGCACAAAAACACGGCATATCTCATATGAATTTTTTAAAAAAGTGAACTTGAGCCTGCGATCATTTGAAAACTAGTAACTTGTCAGCGGATAACTTCAAAAAATATAGGTGAAGGACCGCTGACCAGTGGTTAGGCGGCACCTTGGAATGTTCAGTTGATTGCAGAGTAAACTTCTCGATTAGGTAGTCAGTTACAAGTTTATTAACACATTTGTACATCATCACTGCATCGTTCAAGCAAATTCTGTTATTAACAGGCAGCCAATATAGCGATTTGATAGCTTGTGAGATGTGATCAAACTTCTTGAGGTCAAGAAGAACACGGGCGGCAAAATTCTGCACTAACTGAAGTTTGTTGATGTTATGTTTACTAGTATTTGACCAAACAGTTGAGCAATAATATAACTTACTGAAAACGAAAGAGTTCATAAGGAGAAGTATGGTTTTCTTATCTAGCAAATGTTTTATTCTATTGATTTGCACGTGTTTATGTTGGCAATAGAGACTGTTTTAGCAATGTGTTCGTTGTAAGTTAGTGATTGGTCAATATAAATGCCAAGATCTTTAGCAACAGCAGAGGGTGTAATTTCTTTTCCAAGCATCCATACAGATGCTGTGGGCAGCTTATTAAGGAGTTGAGGCGTAGCGATCATTAAAACTTTAGTCTTATCCGGATTTATCAATAAAGAGTTTTGGCAACACCATCTGTAGACTTGTTCCAGGTCCGCATTTATATTATGGATTGCAGTGGACATGTCAGATGAGGGAAAGGACAGGTACAGTTAAGAATCATCAACATAACAGACCGATTTGCAGTAAGTAGGGACAGACAACAGGTCATTCACATAAATAGTAAACAGGACTGGACCCAATATTGATCCGTGAGGGACTCCATATTTCAGGGCAAGTGGATCAGATATAGCATAATGGGTGCGTACTCTTTAACTGCGGCCAACAAGGTAGCTATGGAACCAGTCACGGCATGAAAAGGAGACACCAAGAGCTTGTAGTTTCTGCAATAGCATATCATGTCTGATGCTGTCAAAGACCTTTGACATGTCGAGTAAAACTAGAGCTGAGATCTTTTTATCATCAATTCCCTGCAACAGGTCGTCTGTAACACATAGAAGGGCAGTCTCAGTTGAAAAAAGCTTTCGGTTACCACTTTGAGTTTTAGCTAATATCTTATTTGCTGTTAAATAGTCGACAAATTGTCCATGGGCCAATCGTTTAGATACCTTTGAAAGGATAGGCAGTAGCGAAGTAGGTCGATCATTGCACGGATCTTCAGAATTACCCGATTTTAAAATAGGAGTTACCTCGACAATTTTCCATGCCCTTGCATACGTCCCAGTGTGAAAAGAGTATTTCATAATACTAGTGATTGACGGAAGAATTACTGGTAGACTATCCTTAGGTACAGGTGCAGATACTCTGTCATAGCCAGGTGCTTCGTTTGAAGAGAAGCCTTTAATGACACGTTCAACATCCTTGTCTAACACCGAATGAAACTGGAAAGCTTCTGAGCACTGATCAGGTAAGGGTTCCACAGCTGGCGAAGCAACATGGATATCAAAATTGTTCAATTGCCAGGTCACGAGCTTTCTGGGCAGTCACACTCCCCACTGACATATAGTATTCGTTGAATTTATTCACCAGGGCGGTTGGATTTTCAGTTATAAATGGACAACTCCGACTTTTCCTTGGTACACAATTATTGATAATCTTCCAGATTGCATTGGTCTTTCCTTTACTGTTAACCAATTCAGTTCGGACGTGAGCCATTTCTGCAAATCTTAACTCACGTTTAACTTCCTCTCTGAAGCATCTATATGCATTCCAGTGAAGACGGTCGTTTAACCTAATCGCTCTTTTATGCCTTATGTCGCGGGTGTTCATTAGCTGGTGAATTTCGTCTGTAATAAAAGGATGTGGTCTAGCCTTTATCTTAATACTCTTGATCGGGGCATGTTCATTTAAAACATCTAAAAACTGGCGTTAAATGTGTCTACCTGATCGTCGAGATCATCAAACATGGAAATTATGTGGAATGGTACGAATGCCAGGTCCTCACGAAAGCGCTCTGCATTATAGTTAGAGTAACTCCTGATGGTAATATAGGAGGGCTTACACAGGGTGAAATAAGGCGTTTCCGTATTTCGGAAACCTTGCGGAAATCTGATGGTTCAAGTTTCCGTCACATTTCCGGAGGGCGGAAACACGTAAGAGCAAAATGAGGTCGCGTTTCGCGTTTCCGCAGCGTTTCCGCAGCGTTTCCGTTGGCTGAAATGTACAAGGTCGTATCAGTCGCGTTTCCGCAGACAATTTTCTACGGAAATTTGGTAGCTTTTAACTTCGGTTGATTTAATTTTAAGTAGGCGATGTGCTGCCAAGGATTTCTCGGCAACAGCACTATTTTTAGTATGTAAAGCGTTCTTAATGATGTTCTGATGTGACTTCTTAGACGGTACTCAAGGTTGTCCATCTGACCAAAATAGGCCAGTGGCAAAAGACGGAATGTAAATAAATACAAAAGGTTTAAGTATCCTGCTAGTTTAGACGTTCTCGGAGTGTATATTTCTTAGCATTGTGAACAAATAAATGATTTAAGTTAAGTAAGATGCGGAATTTTAATTTCTCTTTCGACTTTGTGTAGCCGATCATAGGTCTAAACGACAATCGCCGTTTACTTCGACAAGATTCGGCTCGCTCAAGCGTTTTACTTACGAACCATTTGCAAAAGCCGGGATGGAAAAGTAAGTCGTGGTCATGGTAGTGTCATTCATAGGGATACACTATTTTTATTTGGGAAATTTTAAGAATATTTCAAGCATATACCCAAGGCTGAGATTTGCCCAACAAAACAAAGAAACCTGCACTAGCTGTAGCCCAATGTTAAAGCCAGTGACACTTCGATGAACGGTACATGAAAGGCACATCTGTAGTATTCGTTCTATAACAAACTGCAAAAAGTATATGATAAATTCGTTCGTTTTCGACATGATAGATGATTTCCTCTGTCTTTCTTTTCTAAGAGATTCAAAGATGTGTTATTAAAATTATTAACGCTCCAAACATTGAAGCGTAATTTGAAACAATTTAGAAACAGCAAAATAAATTATAAATGAGTTTTTAACACGCTTGCACCTATTTTGCCTCGCTCTGGAGGCGTGAGTCTTATGAGCATGCGTGCCTCGCTTTCACGTTGAATTTTGAATCGCGCGCCCTTTTGAACATTCTTCGCTGTCGTTTCGCCTCCCATTTTGGTGGTTTGTACATGCAGGGCCGTTTTTTTTGTGAAGATGAGCGAGGAGAGTGTGATAGATTGCGAAGATAGACTGCAGGGAGGAATAATAGTTCGAAAAACTATTTAAATGAAACGCCAAATCCCATGGAAGCGGTGTCGAAGGAGTTCACTCGTGGCGACTCGAATGCACACTGAGTGTTTCAACAACCATTGAGAAGAAAGAACGCCTATTTTAAACCGTGGATCCTTGTTGTTTCGTAAGTACATTCTGAATCTTGTTTAAATATATAGAAGCATATTTAAGTCTATGTAACAGCTTTGGGTGTCGATCATAAAAATCGTTTCGCATGTGAGCTTACATAAGCTTACATGTTTCATGCGACAGCGAGTTGCTCCCTACAGATCTGACCTTTGTATGTTGCCTGTAGTTTCTTTGATAACATCTACCTCTAAAGCACGTGTTTGTCTGATTTCTTTTGCAATAAAGACATAGTTGCTGCTTCACCGAAAAATAATTTTTCTGTATACTAATACACATTTTATTGGCGAAGATGGCAGCCGTAAAATAATGAATCTCGAATGGGGAAACGGAATCCCGGAACGGAGTACGGAATCAAATATCAATGACAGAAAAATATTTCATAAAAATTCCTTGACACTGAAATGTACAAAACATTTCCACTCCAATTTCTGAGACTGTAGATGTTTATCACAAGGATAAACCTGTACGAAAATAATATTTAATGTTCATATTAATTTTTTGCATACAATGTGCATTTCCTTACTACCAATGGGAATTGTTCAAAATTGAAATAAATGTAGTGCTTGTTACGAGACTTGTAGTGTTAAAAGGAACCTTTTCTCTTTGTGTACATGCACAATAACAAGTTTAATATGATGGTGCAGAAAGGTTCTAAAAGTCACAAGATTGTAGAGGGATATCATTTCCTTAAACTTCAATTTTTCGTTAAGCTTCGAACACAAGGATAACAGCTTTATTTGATGACAAAGCAACCTTCATTGACACAAGTAAGATGCCCATCTTTGAGTGGGAAGTCGCAATTCTATTTATCCATCTTTGAGTGGACAAAGTAGTGCTTGTGTCAATGATATTTCAAATGTTGCAAAAGTCACCAGGAGATAAACAAGAAGATTCTTCAGGAATATAATTTCCTTACGCTTCAATTTGTGGTTAAGCTTCGAACACAAGGATAACAGCTTTATTCCATGACAAAGCAACCTTCATTGACACAAGTAAGACGCCCATCTTTGAGTGGGAAGTCGCAATTCTATTTATCCATCTTTGAGTGGACAAAGTAGTGCTTGTGTCAATGATATTTCAAATGTTGCAACAGTCACCAGGAGATATACAAGAAGATTTTTCAGAAATATAATTTCCTTAAACTTCAATTTGTTGTTAAACTTCGAACACAAGGGTAACAGCTTTATTTGATGACAAAGCAACCTTCATTGACACAAGTAAGACGCCCATCTTTGAGTGGGAAGTCACAATTCTATTTATCCATCTTTGAGTGGACAAAGTAGTGCTTGTGTCAATGATATTTCAAATGTTGCAAAAGTCACCAGGAGATAAACAAGAAGATTTTTCAGGAATATAATTTCCTTACGCTTCAATTTGTGGTTAAGCTTCGAACACAAGGATAACAGCTTTATTCCATGACAAAGCAACCTTCATTGACACAAGTAAGACGCCCATCTTTGAGTGGGAAGTCGCAATTCTATTTGTCCATCTTTGAGTGGACAAAGTAGTGCTTGTGTCAATGATATTTCAAATGTTGCAACAGTCACCAGGAGATATACAAGAAGATTTTTCAGAAATATAATTTCCTTAAACTTCAATTTGTTGTTAAGCTTCGAACACAAGGATAACAGCTTTATTTGATGACAAAGCAACCTTCATTGACACAGGTAAGACGCCCATCTTTGAGTGGGAAGTCGCAATTCTATTTATCCATCTTTGAGTGGACAAAGTAGTGCTTGTGTCAGTGATTTTTCAAATGTTGCAAAAGTCACCAGGAGATAAACAGGAAGATTTTTTTAAGAATATAATTTCCTTACGCTTCAATTTGTCGATAAGCTTCAAACAGAAGGATAACAGCTTTTTTCGATGACAAAGCAACCTTCATTGACACAAGTAAGACGCCCATCTTTGAGTGGGAAGTCGCAATTCTATTTATCCATCTTTGAGTGGACAAAGTAGTGCTTGTGTTAATGATATTTCAAATGTTGCAACAGTCACCAGGAGATAAACAAGAATACTAGTCAGGAATATAATAATTATTTCTTTACACTTCAATTTGTTGTTAAGCTTCGAAAACAAGGATAAAAGCTTTATTCGATGAAAAAGCAACCTTCATTGACTCAAGTTGGAATTATTCTATTTATCCTTCTTTGAGTGGACAAAATGGTGCTTGTGTTAATGATACTCTCAATTTTTACAAATGGCTCAAGGAGATCAACTTGACGATTACACAGTTTTTTTGTATTGTTACACTTTAATTTTGTTTTGTGCCTCAAGCATTTGGATAGCGGCTTTATTTGATGATAAAAGCAACCGTCATTTTTTAAATATTTTTCATTGTAATGCACTACCAGAAAACTGCCTCATTTTAAGCTTACTAGTTTTTTTAGAACCAGGCTGTTGCAATACATGTAATACATGTATTGTTATTATTTTGATATAAATATTTGACATTTTTTTTGGTTTTTATTTCTTTGAGGTATACTGATGTGGAGAACAAAAACATTGAGGGTATTTTGGTTAACGAAGTGAGGGGAAATTTTGGGTAAAAGAATGGCCCAAAACAGAGAAAAAAGGTAAGTTGTACATTTTTCTAAGTTTCTTGAATTTGGTACAGTGAAACCACGCCTTACGGCCACCTCGGTAATACAGTCACCTTGTTATTACAGCCACTTTTTTTTGGCCGCCTGGCAAAAACCACCAAACATTTTCTTGTAAACAAACCCTCATTAATACCGTCACCCCATTAATACGGCAAAACTTTTTTGGCCCATTGATGACCATGTTAACGGGGTTCCACTGTAGTTTCTTGGTGTTGCTGACAAGTGCAATCCCCTAATGACATAAATACAAAAGATGGAAAAGCCACTGAATAATACCCACACCAAAAATAGGAGCAAACCAACAATACTTTTAGCAACACCAAGAAGCACTCTTAATTCCTTTTCTACAGACCTGCACATTTAACATGCTTTCCTTTTGCTAGGGGCCATTTTTCAGTACTGGAGTCAGAGAAGTACCCGCGCAGATGTGGTAAGGCAGTAGAATGGAAAACTTGAAGAACACAGAGTTCAGACAAGATTCCAATTTGAGAGCTAAAAAGGTAGGTAAAATACATGTACATTATTTTGTTAATGCTTGCAGTGCAAATATTTTTACTGTGTAGTTTAAGTCATCCACTTAGTGATTTATTTAGCCTGTCCTGCAACACAGCTGTGCTTTGGCAGTGCCTGGTGGGCCCTGTTGCATTACTGTTGCTCTTGGGTGACAAGGAAGTCTTAGTTTATTCAAACACATTCATCCTGGGTACCTGGATCTTTCAGGTTAAGGGCACAAGGCTCTTTCATTTTTTTAAGAACACAACACATGTTTTGCATGTGTGTCTTATGCATATATAATTAATGATTGTTATAGAATGCACTAGGGCCACACCCTACCCCCTTTGACATTTTTAATGTTAACAGTGTCCTTTCCATTTATATGCAAGGTTTGATTGTAGTGTAAATTGCTCAGAGTAGAGAGTAAGAACCAAATCTAAAGATTCAAAATAGTTAGGGTGACTATTTTGTCAGACTAAACTGTTGCTGAAGAACAAAGTATATGTTAATTAAATGTTTATCATAGTAGTCATGCTACTGTGACTAAATAAGTTTTTTTGGTGTTCAGAAATTGACGAATCGCACAGACGTGTTGGACAAGGCACAACTTTCTCCAGATGACAAAGCCAAAATAAAGGCTTTATTAGACCTACACAATGCTATCCAATTTGTCTTTGGAGGAGAGTGAAGACAGTGAAGAGAGGGCCAGTGATCCACCACCCAGGTACATCAGGCCACTATGCTCAGAGTGGTCAACGCTAAGAAACATCAATGCTGTTCTTGACGCCTTTTGTGAGGCTTACATGTCAAAGAGGCAAAGAAAGAACAGCCAGGAAAATAACCAGAGAGGTTGATAAATACTTGTCAGACAGACCAGTACCAAATAACTGCCCTTCATGGGCAGGATGCCAATAATACCAAAGTCACAAATTGCTACAGTGATCGCTACTATGGCAACTGGGAGCAAAAAGTCCAAAAATGACGCCGTGCGCGTGATGTCCAGAAAAATAATGAGCTTTAGCCGAAGCACAAAATGTGATGGCATAGTCGCTTATACATGAGTATAAAATTCTACTTCCCCCCTATTTTTCACTGGTTTAAAACCTATCATTTTTTTCTCTTAATCAAGAACGTATTTGACACTTCTAGTTCATTGGGCAGTAATTCAGTCTTCCCTGCGTTTTACTAACAACGAAACCAAATGAGCGAAAAGCCCTCAATGCCACTTGCATTAAGTTGAAATTTGACGGGCAACAGTAACATACTCTCTTCAGGACTGTAACCACGACCACCATAGTAGAGGTCACTGTAGCAATTTGCTTAAAGTCCCTAATGTATTATTGTCCCTTTAGTCAGGATGATCCTGTGATGATCAACTCTAACTAAATTGCACAATCTTATTGGAAAGGTGATAAGAGTTTTATTCTAGAAGTCAATCTTTACTCGACTGTGTTCATTAAAATTGCTGAAATTACAGGACAGTCAATGGATTATCCTAAAACCATAAAACAGGGAGTGTAAGATAGATGCATTGTGAAAGTGAGTCGCTTGTACAAGTGTGCAGTTTGTCATTACTATTCAAACTCAGATGTAGGCAAATTCTCGTAGACTACTTTGTATGCCACAGCCAGGTCCAAGTTATAGCCATGCACTTACAGCAGAGTGGCGACAAAAAGTGAGATACATGTGTAGAGATGTTAGCTTATACATTTGTATATAAAGCCTATGGCTAGTTTTGTTTGCATCACTATCGTCGTTGTAGCGTCAGTCTGATACTCCCCAATAATGGCCTCTCATCAGTTTGTGTAGGCTTTAACAATAATTTTTGGGGATGATCCACCAAGTACTGGTACTTGCTAATAAGAATTAAGGCAGCAGTTTAGATTTCCTAATGGGATTTTATGCAGTCTTACATGTAACTAAGTAAGACTTTTATTTGTAATTTTTTCTTGTTAAATTATGTAATAATTTTGCCGTGAACTACTTCTTGGAGTTATTTTGGAATGGAAATGCACGTTACTTATAATAATGTCAAACCTCTTTAATACGGACACTAAAGGGACAGAACCAAGTGTCCGCTTTACAGAGGTGTCTATATTATAGAGGTAGGGATTGCATGATTTTTGGCTTTTCTGGGACCAAACGAACTGTCCGTCGTATAGAAGTGTCCATAAGAAGAGGTTAGACTGTATAATTATTATGTTAATTTATTATATAGACACGAGTGTTTTACTGGAAAATATACCACTCGTAAAATTCATAAAAACTACATCCGGGACCCGAGTGGTTTATTTTCCATAATCTCACACGTGATTTTATCGATGAAGTAATTTCGGTAATTTCCCTCTATTATTTTATCGATGTCTTTTTGTCTATATAATAAAAAGAACATTACGCGGCGGCATGAAGATATGAATTTTATTTTCGAGTGGAAAAACAATATTTTACGAACGAGCGCAGCGAGTGAGTAAAA
>NC_133205.1:19257746-19260246 GCF_958299795.1 Porites lutea | reverse complement strand
TATCAAAATTTCCATCTTTCAAAACGCGATGAACCAAAGCTTGCAGGATACCAAAGCGCCAAAGGCGCACGATGCAGTCCCGGTGTTTTGTGAGCACCCGTTAAAAATATTGATCGCCAAAACTATCAAGTTTTGGTACAGCGAGAGGCAGCTAGTTTCTGTACCCAAAGGTTAGTGCATGGACAGGCTTTCGAAAGAAAATAAAAGGGATGGTTGCCCAATGGATAGCAGGCCTAACTACGCAAAATAAATGTCTCATTGCATCCTTGTCTGCGAGGTTAGTACTAAATTTACACTGTAGAATACATTACACAACTCAATCAGCAACACTTTGCAAGTAGAATTGGTGATCAGTGTGGCCAATTTATATTTCTAAAGGGCGTCCGTCGCACAAAGGCTTAACGCGCGGGGGTTTTTAGTCAATGACTGACATAACAGTTTCCTCACAATCGACCCAGTTAGAATGCGATAATGTGCGCGTGAACTTTGCCTACAACTGGCACTAAGCTGAATAAACCGGAAGCTGAACACCATGAATAAGTTACTAAATTACATCGCTCAGGTTCTTTTTCTTTTTTTACAAGTACCGGAGGGGTTTTTCGTGCATTCTGTTGCGCAGTTTGGCAGTGATATACCGAGCATCAGACAGGTAACTCACCGAAGCCACCATTTGACTCTTTTTCTACCAAACAGTTTTCCTGCAATGGTTTTAGTACTGGTCCCGTTGCCGAAACCTTGCACGAGCAAGATACGGTAATCGAGAGTCGAGAATCGAGAATCGATATTGTACTCGGGACAAGAAAAGTTCGCCGTCCAAGGAACAACTGATGCAATGCAAGAGCTTCAAGCTGCTGAGAATCGCCAATTCTGAATTACAAGCAGTGAAGGAACTCCTGAGAAGCGTCCAAATTATAAAGGAACTTTGGAGGCCAGTCAGCCACGGTGATTGTCGCACCACGCATAAAGTAGAATAAATTTGTTAGCCTGGTCTTGTCTTTGCCACAAATCACGTAAAACTATAATATAAAGAAGGTACCACTATGAACTCTGGAAAATGAAAATTCAATAATACTATGGTTGACGACTGACAGTTTAAAAGAGAGACAACCTTCACCTCGGAATCTTGGGCGCGCCGCCTGTAAGCTCTGAGGGAGAGGGAAGCCCCATAATTTGGCCTATTTCAAAAACAAATGACACTACAAAAATAACCTACAATTATAATTTCAAAAGAGACACTACCATCACCTCAGAATCTTGGGCGCGCCACCTGTAAGCTCTGAGGGAGAGGGAAGCCCCATAATTTGGCCTATTTTAGAAACAAATGACAATACAAAAATAACCTACAATAATAATTTGGATAAATGATCGACATTTTAAAAGAGAGACTACCTTCACCTCAGAAACTTGGGCGCGCCGCCTGTAAGCTCTGAGGGAGAGGGTAGCCCCATAATTAATTTGGCCTATTTCAAAAACAAATGACACTACAAAAATTACCTACAATAATAATTTGGATAAATGACCGACATTTCAAAAGAGAGACTACCATCACCTCAGAATCTTGGGCGCGCCGCCTGTAAGCTCTGAGGAAGAGGGTAGCCCCATAATTAATTTGGCCTATTTCAAAAATAAATTACACTTCAAAAATTACCTACAATAATAATTTGGATAAATGACCAACATTTTAAAAGAGAGACTACCATCACCTCAGAATCCTGGGCGCGCCGCCTGTAAGCTCTGAGGGAGAGGGTAGCCCCATAATTTGGCCTATTCCAAAACAAATGACAAAACAAAGATGACCTACAATAATAATTTGGATAATGACCGACATTTCAAAAGAGAGACTACCATCACCTCAGAATCTTGGGCGCGCCGCCTGTAAGCTCTGAGGGAGAGGGTAGCCCCATAATTAATTTGGCCTATTTCAAAAACAAATGACACTACAAAAATAACCTTCAATAATAATTTGGATAAATGACCGACATTTCAAAGGAGAGACTACCATCACATCAGAATCTTGGGCGCGCCGCCTGTAAGCTCTGAGGGAGAGGGTAGCCCCATAATGTGGCCTATTTCAAAACAAATGACAAAACAAAGATGACCTACAAAAATAATTTGGATAATGACCAACATTTCAAAAGAGAGACTACCATCACATCAGAATCTTGGGCGCGCCGCCTGTAAGCTCTGAGGGAGAGGGTAGCCCCATAATTAATTTGGCCTATTTCAAAAACAAATGACACTACAAAAATTACCTACAATAATAATTTGGATAAATGACCGACATTTCAAAAGAGAGACTACCATCACCTCAGAATCTTGGGCGCGCCGCCTGTAAGCTCTGAGGAAGAGGGTAGCCCCATAATTAATTTGGCCTATTTCAAAAATAAATTACACTTCAAAAATTACCTACAATAATAATTTGGATAAATGACCAACATTTTAAAAGAGAGACTACCATCACCTCAGAATCCTGGGCGCGCCGCCTGTAAGCTCTGAGGGA
>NC_133205.1:19217746-19252746 GCF_958299795.1 Porites lutea | reverse complement strand
AGTATCATAGCTAGAATTGGTGATAACTCTGATAGCACGATTTTCGAAGTTTCTCACTAAGCTGTTGGGTCAAGCCATTCCATACAGCGCTGCAATAATCAAAGTGTGGCTCGATAAGACCTTTTTATATTTTAATTGCAGTGTGCATTGAAACAAATGGCCTGACCCGCTTAAGAGCGCCTATACCAGAGGATACTTCCTTAGAGATTTCATGAATGAGGGCCTTCCACGAGAGATTTTTATCAATGATAAGCCCGAGAGATTTGCATTGATTGTTTTGGTTTATTGGGGCGCCGTCTATATGAATATTCATTGTGTAGTCATTTAAGGACTGTAGTTTCTGCCTTGAGCTTATAACCATAAACTCTGTTTTGGCGACATTGAGACTTAACTTATTAGCTTTGAGCCAGCGATCACTATATTTCAGGTCACTATTGAATTGCCACTCAAGATCAGGGATAGTAGCTGCTGAAAAGGTAACATTAGTGTCGTCGGCATGCATTCTAGGAGAGCCCACATTCAAACAATTTGGTAGATCATTTATATAGATTAAGAAAAGAAGAGGACCAATTACTGACCATTGAGGTACGCCACAATTTAGAGGGCTCGCGCTAGATAGATGATTGTTTACGTTACACCTTTACATACGGTTAGTTAGGTAAGATTTAAACCATTTCAGGGCGTTTTGATCAACGCCATACTTAGTAAGTTTTTTTAGAATTATCTCGTGGTCAATAGTGTCAAAGGCCTTCTTCAAATCAATAGAGATTACACCATTAAGAAGACCTCTATCAATATTGATACACCAGTTATCGTTTGTCTCCAACAAGGCAGTAAGAGTGCTGTGTAGCGAGCGGAAATCAGACTGGCCACTGTTTAATAAACCATTTTCATTCAGATATTGGTATAGCCGGTCATAGATAATTTTTTCGAAGATTTTGTTGGCTACAGTAGGAATAACAGATATAGGCCGATAACTGTTTAGGGCAGACTTAGAACCATTCTTAAAAATTGGTGACACTTTAGCCATTTTCCAGTCAGAGGGGAAAATACCAGTCACTAACGATTGATTAAAGATGCTCGTTAAAGAGGGCACGACAACATCGGCAGCAATCTTCAGAAGCCTGTTTGGAATTTTGTCAAGCCCAGGTGCCTTACATACATCGACAGCCTTAAGTAATTTGATTACTTTTTGAACATTAATCAGTTGAAAAGAAAATACTCCGTCAACAGGATTAACATAGGCAAGTGGGTCAATTTTGCAATCGGTGACACGGACACTAAAAATTGCCCCTTAAAATGCCTTATTTTCCAGATTAATGAGCAAAACTTCACTTTTGTTACCTTCAAGACAGACGATCCTATGAAATTGAAGCTCATGTATTCAATAACTTCTTTTTGAGGTGAGATTTTACTTTTCAAGTAACAAGGGCCATTAAATTACCAATTAGTGCGAGAGACTGACATATTTTGGTAGCCCGGTTTTGAAAAAAAAACAAGGTATATATATATATATATATATATATATATATATATATAGGATTCAAATCAACATATGTAGTCCATTCTCCTTTGTACAAACTATATAAATATATATAATGAAATGACGAAATTCAAATTGATCATCAACTAAAAAGTGGTCAATGACCGGTCCTCAATGGGTTGACATGATTGCTTCTCATGAAGCATGAAACTCTGAGTAGCAAGTAAATGGTTTTGACCTAGTTCAAGTCTACGTATCTATCTATCTATCTATCTATCTATCTATCTATCTATCTATCTATCTATATATATATATATATATATACACCCGTTGTCAAAAAGGTTTTCATACAGAGAGATATATAGATAGATATATACTTTTGTTCTCTTGCACGTGCGCCCGTGTGTATTTTTCACTTGTTATTGTCCAACTTGTGAAAAACTCGTTCAACGATAAATTTTTTCGTCGTCGGGGTTTTTGTTCCAATTTGAAATGTCGTTTTGATTTTTATTTTTTTTTAAAAATACATGCCCCCCTGCGATACAAACTTGCAATGGCGAATTATATAGCTGGTTTTGGGAATGAGGAAAACATCCCGCGAAGCAGCCGATCCGCGAGTTATAGGGCGTCACCAAATTGGTAGGCCAAATGCCATGGCATCTGTAGCAAGTGACGAAGCATTTTTATTGATGGAGTGTATTAAAAAATGCGCTGTCCAGGGGCGTGCTTAAGAGAAACTGTAAACTAACTTGAAAGCATTTGTGGCCGAGAGTTTATTCTGTCTTCAATGAGACGTTGCCTTACAGGCCGCGATTTTACACGAAAAAAGGTGAGACATAAATATATATGACCCTCTCATCATGGTTATGATAAAATCTACTTCTATGAACCTAGTCAACGTCTTGGTCCGTTTTAATCAACTGCTATAAAATTGTTGCTCCTTCCCACAGATCCAATATGGATATCCACCGTCACATCTTCCTTCTCAGCGCTTTCGAAAAGACTTTTTTTTTTCATTTCATCTGCGTTTTTGCCCTTATCCTGTAACGACAACAATGATATGACCTACAAGTGACCGAATTCCTCATTCTTTAATTTTCAAGAGAATGCAAATCAAGAGAATTGCAGACAATATTCGTCCATAATTTTTTTTAATTGACAAATTGCAACAAAAAACCTTACGAAAAGAAAAAATATTGTTGAACCAACTTTTTTCACAAGTTAGACAATAACAAGTGTAAATGCACACGGGCGCACGTGCAAGAAAACAAAAGTATATATCTATCTATATATCTCTCTCTATGAAAACCTTTTTGAAAACGGGTGTATATATATATATATATATATATATATATACACCCGTTTTCAAAAAGGTTTTCATACAGAGAGATATATAGATAGATATATACTTTTGTTCTCTTGCACGTGCGCCCGTGTGCATTTTTCACTTGCTATTGTCCAACTTGTGAAAAACTCGGTTCAACGATAAATTTTTTCGTCGTCGGGTTTTTTGTTCCAATTTGACCTGTCATTTTGAGCTTTTTTCTTTTTAGAAAAATACATGCGCCCTGCGATACAAATTTGCAATGGCGAATATTATAGCTGATTTTGGGAATGAGGAAAACATCCCGCGGAGCAGCCGATCCGCGAGTTATACGGCGTCACCGAATTGGTAGGCCAAATGGAGTGTATTAAAAAATGCGCTGCCCGGGGCGTACTTAAGAGAAACTGTAAACTAACTTGAAAGCATTTGTGGCCGAGAGTTTATTCTGTCCTCAATGAGATGTTGCCTTACAGGCCGTGATTTTACACGAAAAAAAGAGAGACATTAAGATATATGACCAGCTCATCATGGTTATGATAAAGTCTGCTTCTATGAACCTCGTCAACGCCTTAGTCCGTTTTAATCAGCTTCTATAATATTGTTTCTCCTTCCCACATATCCAACATGGACATCTACCGTCACATCTTCCTTCTCAGCGGTTTCGAAAACACTTTTTTTTTTCATTTCATCTGCGTTTTTCCCTTATCCTGTAACGACAACAATTATATGACCTACAAGTGACCGAATTCCTCATTCTTTAATTTTCAAGAGAATGCAAAACAAGAGAAATGCAGACAATATTCGTGAATTATTTTTTTAATTGACAAATTGGAACAAAGAACCTGACGAAAAGAAAAATTATTGTTGAACTAAGTTTTTTCACAAGTTGGACAATAACAAATGTAAATGCACACGGGCGCACGTGCAAGAAAACAAAAGTATATATTTATCTATATATCTCTCTATATGAAAACCTTTTTGAAAACGGGTGTATATATATATATATATATATATATATATGGTACAATCCTCCTTTCGATTCGAATGTTAAAACCAACCTTGGTAGAAAGTTCCTCCGCATCGTCGATAAATGCTTCCAGAAAAAACATCCACTCTACAAGATCTTCAACAGACACACTCTCAAGCTAAGCTACTCATGTATGCCAAATATGAAATCCATCATATCGTCACACAACAAACACGTTCTTTCCAATGCAAATGCCCCAACACCGCAACCCGACACCTGCAATTGTAGAAAAAGGTCTGATTGCCCATTAGAAGGAAAATGCCTCCAAACTAACGTCATCTATCAAGCCACAGTTACTACTGAGACAGCTACTGAAACCTACGTTGGACTAGCCACAAACTTTAAGGAACGTTACAGGAACCACAAAACATCCTTTCGACACTCGAAAAGAAGAAACGAAACAGAACTCTCCAAATATGTTTGGAACTTACAAAACGAAAACAAACCGTTTCAGATTAAATGGAAAATTCTTAAGAAATGTAAACCCTACAGCAACATTAACAAAAAATGTAGTCTTTGCCTGAATGAAAAGTTCATAATCATCTGTAAAAAAGAACTGTGTAGCCTCAACAGAAGAAACGAATTAGCAAGTTCATGCCCCCACAGAAATCGATATGTACTTGGAAACTTTAGAGTAACGTAGCTTAAAAGCCGCTTATATCACATTTTTTAAAACGGCAGATAATCCCCCTTATATAATGTTTTTGTTACCTAGCAACCCTTTCAACAGTTTCATATAACCTGAATGTAACGCATCTACCATAGCAACCATTTAAATTTTCGCATGTAACTGCCAGCCTTCCAATGCCAACAGTTCAGTCGTCAAAATTGCCTGATGAGTGTGGTCCTTGCACCATACGAAACAGTTCTGTAGCAATAAAACGATGATTACTCGTGAAACCTGAACTTCTGTGAAGTTATATATATATATATATATATATATATATATCTAGCCGGATTTATGAAAACCGTACCATCGGACACCAGCAGCCCACACACCTTAAACTGACTCAACTAAAGTAAATATGGCCAAGACACTCAGCTCTTACCCATGGTTCTCTTAAGTTGACTCTCTTCTTGGTTCCTGATTAGCCAAAGAAACATTCCAGTCCATCAAAAAGACACTCTGGACTTGTCCATACACTCTAGCTGCTTAAAGGCCCTGAATGACGGAGGACGCTTGAGACTTAAGCAAGTTCTAAGCAGAGAAATTCAAGGTTAAATCACCCCCCCTGACTTCCTCCACCCCCCCAGCCTAGCACGTGCTTAAGGGGAATGCTTTCATTGGCCAATGGGCCTCAAACGTTACAAGAATTTGACATGACAAACCAAAGGCAGACATGAGCAGTGCACTGACTCTCCCAGACCAGGACTAACGGAAGGTACAACGCTTTTTCAGCACCCTACCCCCCTAGGGATTGACATGGAGGCCCCTTTCCAACCCATGGCGAGTTAGCTCAGGGACTGAACTTGTCAATGAGACCAACCAGGACAGCAAGCCCCCTATGTTTTTTCGCACCGTAGTGCGAATATTCTTGTCTGATACTTTTCACAATAAATTTGTTGCATAATTTTTATTACATTATATTGTATTATGTAATTTTTTTGGCATTTTAGTGACTGTTAAGGACTATTGGTTGATAAGTAGAAATGTCACTACAAAAATAAAGATTATCAATAATAATATTTAATTATTATTTTTATTGCTACTTCTATTATCATTATTGTTAGGATGATGTTCTATCATGAAGGCAAGTGATATCTGTTTTTAATTTTATTAACTTGCTGTATGGGCAAATGAATTGTTTGTTTAAGGGAAGGGGAATTCAAATTACAGAAAAACTGTAATCAGCCTTGTTTGTCAACAAGGAAGTTGGGAATGCATTGAACTCTTGTACAAGTATACATGCTAGCTACAGCTTGTCTAAAAGTCAAACTGGAAAACTGACTTTCTTTTCACCTTAGCTAAAATAGGTGTTGGTTAGGTAACACAGTAATAGATACTTTTTCTTTTTTTACACTCATGTTCTTTTATAACTTTTTCCTCGAGTTTAAAGCATCCAGTCATTATATGCAAATTAAAGTTAACCGGGTAATTAGATTTAAACCTCAATTTCTAACTGTAAAAGGTTAAATAACCCTGTGTTATCTTAAACCTGAGCTTTGAAAAACCCAACCGAACATTGATTTGTCATAAATTAAGAGACTGTTAGAATCTACATGTAATAATAAAATGTTGTGCAACCGCTTTTTCAACATGTGTATGTATTCATTCATGTGTGGGACTTAAAACATGTGAACAATTCAGGTAATACTACATGACTGCTTGTTGCGATAACCGTTCACTTTGCTATACAACAGAATAATGCTGCAAGGTAGCTAAAGCTTAGAGTTAACCTCCATACAATTTCAGCCTCTATTAACTTGATAAACTGTAGGTTCAATTACTAGCTACTGTTCACTTAATAGGGCCAGGTTACACACCCGAAAAAACTCATGTTAGGGATAGAAAATAGGCCTTATAGGCACAAGCTAATTATGAGAAGAGCGTCAGGGTAAACTAAAGGTGAACAAAATAAGATGCATTTGCAGAGGAGAGTTGAGTAATACCAAATGCAATTGCTATGGTGACTTATCAAGCAATACCCTGATGTATAATTAGCAAGCCACTTTCTAATGTAAAATTCTTTAAGTGTGGTGACTGATAATATAAATTCTATTTTGATAGACTGGCATGTGATAGTTGGGCTCATAATATTTTTTTGAGGTACAGGATTGAACAACTTAATGTAGCGAGCAGCAGTTTAAGTTTCCTTGAAGGAATCGCATAAATAACACAATTTTTGTGTGAAATGATATGTCATTACTGGTTCATATTTCTTATTCAGATTATGTTGATTTATATCAGCATCACTGAAAATTTAGTATTATCTTTATTTTCAACAACACTGTAATGAAATTCAGGGTTGCCATTAAGAGGCGGGGGGGCGCAGATTTCCCCCCGCTACTAAGAATGTGGCCCCCGGCTACTTTCATAGGAATTAGAAGAAAAATAGAACCAAAAGAAATCCCTAGCTGTTTGATTCCCTGCCTACTTGTTGTATTTACCCGGCAACTTGAAATCTTAGTGACAGCCCTGGAAATTGTACTTTAGCATGAAAACTTGGGTTGACATTAGTACTCTTGTGTATTGGAAAACTGCCTTGAAAAAAGGGGTTAATACAATAATTGTTCTATAAGTGATGGTAAAAGGACTGAGTGGAGTTCAGTTTGGTTTGTAATCATACAAGTGATTAACAGAAGCAGATAACCGCGTTGCGGGAGTCCGAATTGTTTAATCATGGGTACGATTACAGACCAAAATGTGCGACACAAAGTTCTGTTACCATTAATCATGACTTAAACAAAATTTGTGATATATTATTAGGCTATTTTTTAATATCAAAACACAAGCTTTTTTTTGCCAGCAGTGAAAAAGAGCCACATGAGGCATGACTCGTACTGTTATGTTAAACTGTCCCATTAAGGCTGAACTCAGGGCATTTGATAGCCAAACAGATTTGAGAATTTTTATAGTTATGATTATGCATGCAACTAGAATGTTTTGACGATACCGTATATCATCATTAGCAAGTGCATTGCTTCTTTGCCTCCATACATAAAAGATGGTTCCCTTGGGAGTTTACAGATGGACATATGCGCTCAGGGGAGTGGGGGCGGGGAAACTTCCATGTTTGGCTGACACTCCAAATGAGCCCCTCTGCATAGTATCTAGTTTTATGCGACTAAGAAAAGTATTAAATTACACAATTTAGCTTCTTAAACAAGGTTTCAATTTTAAAGCATTCATCTTGCCATAAACAAGGTCAGAATCAAAGGGTTTCAGCAGCACAACCCCAACAAAACTTATTTTAAATCACCACCCCCCGGGAAGTTTCTTCCCTGTGTAAATGTACATCGTGATATACACAATCATAATACAAGATTTGTCAGTAATCTGAACTATTTAAGGCCAAGAGTATCCACCAACTTAGGTAAGAAGTCGTTTAAATTCTCCGCTCCAAAAGTCTGGGAGAATGTACCGCCTGGTCTCAAGTGTGTGCCATATCATAAGTTTAAGAAAGAATGGAAGTCCCGTCTTCTAACCAACCAAATCTGACCTTGCTTATATGTTCTATCACTGATATTATCTGAGTTTTTATTCTTCTCTTTACTGCTGCCAATTATTTCAACATGACGGTGTCCAACAAGAAAGCTCTTGCTACTTTGGACACTGTACACAAATGAACTTAATGTCTTTTAGTTAATTATTATTTGTCAGCTACTTTATTTTCCTACCTACGTACACTTATGTAAATATCTTATATAGTGTGAAATAAAGAATTGAATTGAATTGAATTGATAACTACACAAAGCCAGCTTTGACAGTTTCTTCTGATTTAATATTATCTGCATGACTTATTTTAAGGTCAGCGTAACTTATAATTGCTGGCACAAAGTTGACAAATTATTGGAATAGTCTTGTTATTAAAAATGGTTTTGCTCCATGTTTTTGAGGTTGTAATGTGACAGGTATTATTCTTTTTTTCTGAACACTTAAGAAAGGTAAATTACACCCGAAGCATGTCATTGATGACACTTTTACATGTAGAATATGTGTTAGAATACTATGTGTTAGAATACCATACCTAAGACAGCATGCTGATTTTATTTTTTTTTTTTTTAACACTCAAAGCAAATGGTTTGAGTCTTAAGAAGGACTTCAAACACACATTTCAGATTAAACACACAGTTCAAATGGCACAACGTTTGGATTTCCGGTTAAAAAACTCATAATTCTGTCTAAGATGAATGGATCATGCACTCATTTAGTACTTACAAAAATGTGGTTTTAGTCTAAAGTATGACTTCAGATCATTTCAGATATAAAATACACAATTGGATCAACATTCAAATTTTCGTTCAATTTTTGTTCCAAGTTTTTGTCGACCAGGAAAACTTTACAGGCAGGTACAAAACACGAACTCGAATCATTGACATATTTGCCAGACAACTGAGGTCCCATTTGTCTTCCATGTAAAGTAACATGTATCAGATAAACTGTAGGTGTAGTATTAGGTTTTTACTGCTTACAAACAGTCTGTAGATCTTCGACTTACAAAAGCATATAGACAAAACATATAAATAGAAAAATTAAACAAACGTCTTATAGACTTGAATTAATCAGTAACCGAAAGAGAAATAAAAAAATCACACGACACCATGCACACAGATAAACCGACAACAGAGCAAAGTAATAGAAGTCACAATAACGCTTTTTCAAGGACATTGAGCTGCCTCCTCTTTTATCAGAGCAAAAAAACGGCGAAGTGAAGGCGTTTCTAAATTCTTTTATGCTCGAATGTCCGCGCCTCTTCGCAGCGTAAGCATTCATTCAAGAATTTGTGCCGGCAAGAGTGCTGCGTATTTGCAGCTTCTTATTAAAAAGAATGAGGTTTTTCTAATCATTAACTTTATACCAGATTGATTTGTAACTTAAGGCTACTAAGAGTTACTTACTTCTTACTGCCACAGCGAAAGATTCCAAACTGGAACTGGTTGCACAGCGAACAACAACAACAACACTCTGCTTTAGCTCTCCAGGGCGCTTTGACAGGAGCGCGCGCAAAATCATCAACCAATCACGAAGTCACAACATCAACGCATGACAACAGCCAAGGCGCCCATTTCTCGAACTTCCTGGTGACAACGCTCCCGCGGTTCTGTTGTTTCAAAAAATGTTTTAAAAGTCCTGAGGATTCGATTAAGAGATATTCAAGCCAATTAGTTGACAAAACAAAATAATCTTTATTGTTAGCGAGAACCGACGCATTTGTTCTTTGGATTTTCTTTGATTTCAGGTCCCACAAAGTTTCTAGGGAAATTCCGGAAAAGGGACCCCAGGTACACTCCGCTAACAACGCATTTTTGAGTCACCGAAGGCCGTTAAAAAAAATCTTAGGCGATATTCTTTGTTTCCAAATAAGACCTATGGTCTCTTGCTCCAAATTTAAACCGCATCATTTTTGGTCGAAAAGATATTAAAGGTGCGTTCAATTAAAATAAAGTAAAGCCCCGCGACTAAGATCCAAAAGATCACAGGTTATTCCACGTTAGCCTAAAAATGGTAGTTGGCACGAAGTTCAGCTTATTCCGGTTTTAAAGTAGGTTCTTATTTTCGGAAGGATAAATGCAATATAACTAAGAGTATTCAGTGGTTCAGCACAGCTTATTCCTCAAATAAAACCTGCATACCATTACGTTGCAGTTAAAGTGATAAGGCACCGATATTTGCCCAATCGACACAATATTTTCATAGATTTTATAAATTAACAACCTGTTTTAGCTGAATTTTAGGCTAAACGGGTTCTTATATAGAGAGGACTTACCCGGCAAATTTTAGTCTAACAGCTGGAGGTTCTTAGCTAATCCAGGTTAAGAGTGAGGAGAAACGGCTGTTTTCGCAGGCTATTAATCGCGGGGTTTTACTGTATAAGGTTCTAAAAGCTTTTCCGCGAAATGTTCGTCTTTCTGTGAAAACTGGGAATTATCAGAATTTCTTCTGCGATCATTTTCACCCTGACCCAAAACCTTATTTATACAATGTTAGCGAGTTTTGAGCAAAAAAGTCCCTTTCCCACGCTCAGGCTTGACGCATGTGTGTACCACTTTCGCGTAAGCTTCAGCCATGTCCGAACCAGTTAATGTGCGAAGGATTATTTTAAAGCACAGACGTGCAGGAAAATGTCCGTTTCTGGATAAATTTATTGCCCTCTCTCTTGCCCCATGTAGGGGGGGGCTTTTTAACGACAAAGGAAATTTTTACCGAGTTTTGTACGGTTGTAGCTTTGTGGACGGATGGTGATAGTGTGGATGGGCAGACATCCCATCTTATGAAAGAAAAAAGCTTCCATAAGGTAAGATTACAACTTATACATTTTGTGTAAATGAAAACAGCGCTAATGAATTTAAGAGCTTACCTATAATTATAAGCAAGGACTCGTCACACTTTGGCCACCGATCGTTTGTTCAAAACAAAATGTCACAGACAATGCGAAAAGGTATTTGAAGTAACGTCTTTCCCCGTCTTTTCCATCCTTAAAAAGGAAAACAAGCAAACAAGTAATAAAATTGTTTGATGAATGCTTGCATGACTAATATTTTCTGTTTTCTGAAACTGTTTTGATTTCAAAGTCATATTAGTCCGACACTCTGTGGAGAAAAGTTCACCGACACTAGCTGTTGTCGATACCACGTGGTCGAATTTTTTTTTTTCGATACCGGCTCTTACTATGTTCGATTTCATTTTATATGTTTTTGAATACCGTTCAGCCTGAGGTTTTCTTTGTAACAGCGTGAGGTTTTCATTGTAATAGCCAAAACTTTTTGTTGGAAAAAAAAAAAAAAGAAACGTATGCATGACCAGTCCAATTTTCACACGCGGCAATGACCATGTACAAAAACGCAAAGCATGAGAATGACGTTTAAAATTTTTGGCATTCTCACGTATAACTAAGACCGTTTACGGCGCCACTGAAGGGAAATGTCGCGTGCAGGGGCAATAGCATTTTAATGACAATTTTATCATTTTAATTTCTAAATATATTCCTATTCCCTATTGCCAGGGAAATCTAATATTTTTAACACATTTAATGACAATCTCTTTCATTCTACGGTTAATTTTTTTTGCTCAGGGAACGGCGAAAGTTATGAGTTATGAGTTTACTGTATCACGGCTATGTACGCAAACTGCATTACAGCATTGACTAAGTGAGTCTTTTATTTTCCATTTTCCTATTTACAGCAATTTAATAAGGTTATCTTGGGTTTGGGGTGGAACGATGTGAGGAAAACAAAGAGAGGTGGCCAAAGGGGATACGAGGGGCTTTCCATCAAAAGAGCCCCGAGGAGGCAGCCCGGTTTCGAATTTGGGGGAAGACAGATGCTGGAAAGGACTGCGAACTTTATGAAGACAAACCCACCGCCTCTCCCTCCCATCGAGGTAATTATGTTTTTTGGCATAATAAAAAGCCCCTTACACACTAATCCGGACATGTTTAATTGAAATCATGATAATTGTTTTACCCAGACCTGAAGCGGACTTAAACTAAAACTGGAGAAAGGTTAAAAAAAGATGCGGCTTCGAGTGAGGGAATTAGGGGGTTCATTTGTTTCGTTGGAATGCAATTATTGCCTATTCTTGAAAACAAAAGATGTGGTTTCAAAAATATGCGGATTCATGTTAGTGGATCAGAAATTGGCCCAAAAAATAGCGAATTAAGATATAAAAGAACTTAAGAGATCTGTTCTAAGGTCTTTGTTTATGGCAAAGAATAGTCAAGAGAGAATGATTCTCTCTTGGAATATTATCTCTTGAAACAGCTTATTCTTTGTGCTATTTCTTTATGATAGCTACATTCAGTACCCAGCGATCCCCGAAATGCCGGAATTTGTGCATTCGCTAGTAGGGATATCGAGAGGGGAGAGGTGGTGGTAGAATACGATGGAGAAAGGGTGGAAATGGAGGAAGCAGCTAGGAGAGAGGAGAGGTACGCCGAGGCAGGGAGGCCCTGCACTCTTATGGTTATCGAGAGCGCAGGGCAACAAGTAGCGTAAGTACATGTAGCATTTCAATAACATCTTGGTTGCAACGTTGAACGTGTTTGAGTTCCTGCTACAAAATAACAGTTAACTGCATTCTTTTTTATTTTCAGGATCGACCCCTACAGAGGCAATCAAGAACTAGAGATACCATGGGCGGCCTGCATTAACCACTCTTTAAGGCATGCAAACCTGAGGCCATATGTGGCTAATAAGAACACGCCACATCCACGGGTCTTTTTCGTTGCACTCCACGATATTCCACAAACTGTGGAATTTTTGTGGAACTATAACGACCCTAGCGCGGAATTCTACAACAGCAGCCAGACACTACCCTAGAATCCTGAGAGCTGTTGTTTGAGCTTTGAAACTCCACTTGTCACCAATATCCTCTGATATTTTGGGACCACCTAACTGACATATTTTCTGTTAAGGGACAATATTATCGAAGCAATGGTCTTAAGTGATTAAAAAGTACAATGTCGCAAGGGGTTAGGAACCTAACTGTGATGCGTTGTGGAGAACGAATCACAAAAGTTTATAGTGTCAGCGACGTTAGCTACTGTGATGTAAAAAAAATAATGCACCTTCTTTTCAGAAAAGACTGAAGCTGATTTCTGAGCGCTTGACGAAGTCCTAATGCGAAAAACGTCAAATTTTTAACTTTTCAGGGGCGACGGACAAGTCACTTGAAATCAAATAAACAAATCAGTTATCGTAGTTAAGTATACTAACCCCTTAGCTAGTTGCATGATTTTTACATTGCTTGAAATTCATTCTAATTTCCGATACAAGCTGAATTCATTGTTTCGCAGATTTACAAGATTTTCGTTTATATATAAGATCATAAACGAGTTGAATTGAAAAGAAAATTCGGTGTTTTGCAGCTCAAATAACAAGGGTAGTTGTCTGAAATAAGGTGCAATGTTGTTTCTTTGTTTTGCTTTTTTTGTTTTCGGAGGTGAAAAATTGTTTTTGTTGTTTTTTTTTTATTTTTAACAAGCTGTCCGTTGGTGGGATTCATGCGCTAGGGGAGTTATATCAGAGTGCACCGTTGATCAGTGGCCAAGGTCGGCGGGCCAAGAAGGAAAAGTATACCATCGTATAAAAGTAAAAACCCGCCAAAATGACCAATGTATTCATTTTTCAATATGCCTATAGTTTAAAGAGACCTACACCTGATTTCAAGGAACGTAAATATCGTTTATCGTAAAATTATGAGCCTTGGCCGACCCTGGGTGGCCTCAGTGTGAGATAGTAAGATACAATCACACCATCACAGGTAGCCCAAGCTCGAAATACGAGCATCGGCATTGTGGCGTAAAATTCGAAATACGACGGAAATATAAGGAGTTGTACGAGAAAAAAAGGCTATCGTTTCGGTAACCTACGAAAATGAAAGATTTCAATAAAAAGACAGCTTACTTTAATTAAAATGTAAGTTACGTTTCTCCTTTGTGGTCCACGGGCCAATTTATGGTCGTTTCTTGATGTAATGTAAACGGTTTTCTTTGTATAAGTATCAGAGACGAAAACTATTTTCATATTTCTACCCATAAAATGGCCATAAATCGGCCGTGGACTACACAGGAGATCGAGACATAACACACATTTTAAGTAAGGCAAGCTATATTTTGGATTGAAATCCTTTCATTTTCGTGGGTTACAGAAAAATACAAATCCTTATATTTCCGTTGTATTTCGAATGTTACCCAACAATGCCGATGCTCATATTTTTAGAGCTTGGGCTACCTGAAATTTAATGAGAGTGATTGTGATATGAAGAATTATGCATAACACAGGGGTTTATAATCAGGCGTTAAGTTAATAGAGAAATTTATAGCAACGTTTACGGCAAACGGCAAGCGTTAATTTTTACCTTGTGGGTTCTCCCTTTTATTGTGGTTTACTGTACATAACTTATTCAATTGCAAAAAAAGGTAGTCATTTCACGCCAGTTTTATCCATAATCCGTGTTGATTTAAGTCGTTCTTATTTGCTTATTTTCTATTTTTTAATTGAATCTGACGTTTCCCGTTTGCTGTTAACGAGACTCTAAATGTCTGTAATGACTAATAATAATAATAATAATAATGATGATGATGATAATAATAATAATGATAATAATAATATAGCAAGGAAATTGCATACGGATATGCTTGGTATGCACCACAAGTCAGACAAACTATAAATATTTCGACGTGGCCCCAGTTGTTCAAAAGGTGGATAGCGCTATGCGATGACCTATGGATAAATCTCTATTCAGTAGATAACGCAATTGGTTTCCATGATTACCTCTAGTACTTATGCGCTGGATAGAGATTTATTCGGTCGATAGCGCTGTCCATCTTTAAAACATCCGGGGCGTGATGTCCAAAGGATACCGTGCACGCGCAAAGGAAGGATAACACCGCGATGCATAATTCTTCATATCACACGAAAGCCGAATTTTCTTAAGTAGCCTGTGTTAGACGCCCCGTTCCCTAAAAAAGAGGGCGGCGTATGTACACAGGCTATTCTTAAGGGTCGTTGTTCGTTCAGACGTCCTCGGTACTTTGTGCTTCAGTGGAGTGCCCATGGTGTTTTACCACCATGATGTGCCGCCGAGCCTTCCAAACTCTCACCCTGTTTAAGACAAAAATTGATCATTTTATTACCCTGTTTAAGACAACAAAGCTCTAATTTCGCGAATCTAATCAGTTTTGTTTCGGTCAAAACATAAGTGTTTTTTTTTACACTAACATCAAGGTTTTTTAATTTTTATAAATACTTGTTGGTACTTGAGTGGCCCAGTATTGCAGTCAGAACATCAAGCCCCCGTTCATGTAAGTCCCCGTCCTCTTCGCCACGGCCTTCTTCGGTCCTTTGTTTCTCAACAGTTTCAACTGTGTTTCAGGATGTAAAATGCTATTTATTCGGGCATAATAGTACGTACTAAACTAAAGCACATTATCCGCCGTGCGCTATTATGTCTATTGTTGTTATGTTTTGAGCCAGTGATTGGGTACTTCGACTTTACATACTGTTAAAACCTTCGCCCGCAAAAACTTTATAACGATGACGGTTCAAATCGGCAAATTAACTCTCACTTTTGAGAAGTTATTAACCTTTTTTCAACAGAGGCTTGAGACAGATATTTTTCTATGTTTTAAAAGATCCACTTTCTCTGTATTTTAAAATAAGAGGCGTTTTAAAGCAGAAGCTATTTTTGAGGTTAGAAATACTTATAAATAGGTCTAATCGCCTCCTTGAGTCGTTCCAACTTGGATCGCAGCTAGGGAAAGTCGGTCTATAGGAAATACGTTTCATAGTAGCCAACTATGTACTACAGTGAATTCTAATTTTTCTATTTAGAAGTTTAATAAAACGCCTAAGCTTGCATGCATTTAGAGTTTTTTAACTTTCATAATCATAGTGCACAAAGTTGTGCCCCGAAGAGTCGTTATTTATTTACCTACAGTATCAATTTTCCCACTACCCTGGGTACCAAAGGTTTATTATCTGTTTCCTCGTTAACGACAAAAGTCTTCGCCGAAGGTCATGTTTTTATGAACACTTTACCGAAGAAACCGGAAACCCTCCATTACGAATCCCTGGCACCCAGGGTTGTACAGCGCAGACGGTCTTGTAGTGCTTTATAGTCTCGACTTATCAAGTAAATATTATTTCATGGTAACTGAAGGGTGTCCTTTCAGCCTCGCGGATGCTCAAGACTGACAAGGGTTCTTAAAAGTCACGATCTGAAGCAAGTTATTTTTACAATTCTCATTATCGTATCGGGTGCTCTGTTTTTTTCTTTGAGCTTTCTTAGAATTTATGAACATTTTCAATTATTCGTTTCTTCTCCTGCCCCTCTATCTCTGTGATTCTAGTCAATTTGATGTCAATCATGTCAATAATCTTCACATCTTGATCATAGGGAAGTAACAGAATAGAATATGCAATTTTTCAATAGTAATCAGTAACTTCCAACTTTATTTATTTGCAACTTGAAAGGATAAAAACTTACGTACATTTGCTTTAACAAGTTATACGATAGCTTTTTCAGAAACGTAAAAATCAAAATTCACTTGCACTCGTGCAGATCAATCATCAGTTGCGTCCTCGTCACTGCATGACATGGCAGCGTAAAACCTTTTGGCAGCCTCTGATAAATATTTCTGAGCAAGTTTTTCGCAATCTTGTTTAACTTTCAAGGGAACAAGTCTTTTATCTAGATTAACAGGGGATAACATGTCGGGTTTTAGCTGTACACCCTGCTTTTTCTTGGAAAAAGAAACTGATGTTGGTTTTTCCATAGCATCTACTTTGAATCGTACGAAAGCGCCGTCATGTCTCACAAGTTTCAAGTTACCCCTCTCATCAGCTACTTCTCCATATCCATAGTTGATCCACGCGATCTTTTTCACTTCGAATTTGTTGCCCTCCGTATCAACATTTCTGCTCACGTAGTGCATTTTTAAGAAACTTTTGTAATCCATTATTACTTCCGAAGTGATCCAGTGTACCTCAATGTTTTTTAAGTCACTGTTTTTCAAGAGTGTAGCCCATTCTTGTGGCACTTCGACTTTTTCCTGAGTATCATAAAACTGTTGTATGCAGGCAAAACGACGATCACAAATGCTGTAGCTATGTCCTTCTACCAAAAATTTTAGGTCAATTCTTAAAAAATACTTATTTTTTACAAGATGATCTAGGTAAAAGAAAAAGAAACACTCTTTAAATTGACTTGGTGCGTTATCTGTCCAAACAATGAGCTGGTCAAATGTTCCGTACTGTTCCGTGAGCTTCATCAGAGTACAATGCAACAAGGAAATTACTTCATTGGGTCCTGCTCCAGCAACAGTGTCATCGTAGAAATAGCAGTGCAGACAGTCTTCATTAGCAACATAAACTCCAAGAAGGTGCGTTCGCAATTTTCGTGAATAATACCAGTCCTGGGAAGTTACCTTTGGGGTTGGTAAAGTCTTATGATAATCCATTTGTACAACAAGCACTCTTGGAAACATATTAGGTTTTCCAACGAGCTCGGTAAAATGCAGTTGTCAGTTTGTTACTTTAAAATGATTCTAAATGATACCTGGCGTCTATTTATTTCTGAATTATGTAAGACAAGTAGCAAATTGCATTTAGAAGACATTAGCCGTCTCAACATGACGTCAGTTGCTGAAAGGTTGCTTAACGCTACAACGCGTTTAAAACCCCGTGGTAAAACCCTAAGATTTTAATTTCGAGTCTAATTTCGGTTATTGCTATTTCAGTACTGCTATTTGGCAATCACTGATGAAAGAGGACGCAACCATAGACACACACGACTCAACATCGTGGGCGAAATGTTGTAATCTGTGCCCTGGATGAACTAATTCGTCGGTAATTATGAAACCGAGTTGATGCGTCAGTTATCATGCTTTCTGATCTTCTATCTGTTTTAGTTTCATTGAAGATAAACCTTTAAATGATAAACTTAAAAAAGCGGGGAAACGAACTCAAATGAAGTATAAATCTAATGCCAGGCGGGTGTTGGTAAATTCTTTTAGCCCTACAAGTCAGTTTGCTTATCGTTATTAAATTAGACACTAGTACCGGTAGTCGATTGTTTACTAAAAGGTCCTCTCCCATTTGTTAATTTATGGCTGTGATATAGAATGCTACAACACGTGTAAACATGGTAAAACCCCGTGGTAAAACTCTAAGATTTTAATTTTGGTTATTACTATTTCATTACTGCTATTTGGCAATCACTGACGAAAGAGGACGCAACCATAGACACGCTTCAGCAATGTTTAGATAAAGACTCAACGTCGTGGGCGAAATGTGGTAATGTTTGCCCTGGATGAACTAATTGTCGGTTGTTATGAAATCGCGTTGATGCGTCAGTTATCATGCTTTCTTATCTTACATGTAATGATGAAATCGAAGGAATTTAACACTAAATTTGGACTAAAGACTGCTTATGTGATTACACAATATTAAAGAGATATAGTTTAGAAAACCGCCGTGCTCAAGATATCAATGCTTTATATGAACCATGAGTCAGCAGTCACAGGAAGTTTCAATCTCAACGAGCGTTGTCCAGGAAGACTTGATTCGGCTGTTGTATAGATTTGATGCAAAAAAGCCATGGCAGTCCTTTAAAGAAGGTGCTCCACATAGAAGTTCAGTGGAAAAAGGAAAACAAGCAGCTAGCAGTAAGCGTAAAAAAATTTACGTGACAAAGAAAAACAGATTTCAAAGACGTAAAAATGCAGCATTCAACAACATTAATCAGTTATTACTAACGTGCTGCGAGAGCGGATGCTTATTTAGAAGGGGGCCAGCATGTAATATGAAAGCGCTTATACGAGATCAAAGGAACATGCTTTATCAGAAAACTTACAACGAACAGAACTATGTCTTCTCGAAGCTTATGAAAGTTGGAGTCACGCCGAGTGGTAAACGTGAAGTATCATACACCATCCCGACGCTTGGAGTTGTGTGCAAAACGGCGTTCAGGAAGTGTTACGGGATCTCTGATAGCAAAATACGAGTTTTGCTTAAAAAAATTGACCTTGCGGGCCCTTCAATAGAGCTTGACAAACGAGGCAGAGCAAATACCCGGAGGCTTTTGCCGGAGGCAAGACATAAAGTTATTGACTTTATTCTGTCACATGAAGCGAGTGAATCCCATTATTGCCGTGCGAGGACCCACGGAAGAAAGTATTTTAATTCTAAGCTCTCAATGAAAAAAATGTGGCGTGAATTTGTGAGTAAAAACCCTGATTTAAAGACAACCAGCTTAAGAAGAAAGAATAAGGGTCACGTAATCAGTTTTTCAACCTTTCGAAATGTGTTCATCCAGGAATTAAGAGATTTATTTAGTTTTCGTAAAGCGAGGCAAGACACATGTCAAACTTGCGATAAACTTGAGAATGGTTTGAAAGGACTAGAGAATGAGAAAAAGAGAACTGGAAATAAGGCAATTGATGTTCAAATCAGTAAACTTCTAGCCGAAAAAGCCTCGCACAAAAGAGAAAGTGAAGTAAGATTTGCCTCCCTAAAATACGACTTGAATGTACTTGCATCGAAGCTAGAATTCTCTGAATAAGTGTTTCAGCAAAGCGGGGCTAGATGGCGAAATCTGCCACTGTGACAATAAAAAGTCTTTCACTTATTTGTTGGTGTTGTTTTTTATCGTATTGGGCGAAAATGGGGTATCAATTGTATCAATGGCGAACCACAAAGCGATTTTGGCACATATTTCGACAAAACTAGTAGGGACAAGGAAGATGGAAAGGGTTAAAGATGAAACTAATTTCCACCATTATCACTCCCCTTTTAGTAAAAAGGAACCAATTATCACAAGAAATATTTCGGCAAGCAATACTATGTTATTTCTGTTCCATTATTCCTCTGCAACTCCTAGGAAGAACGCTAAGAAAATGCACAGCTGAATTTTGGCCATCTCGAATTTGCGATCACTAGGCTGCGATTAGTACCGAGAGTTTTCTCTCACACGTTGATTGGACATGAGGTGTAGTCTAAACGTACAAACTGACGCGATTGCTATATTTATTTTTCTGTCTCTTGTACGATATTTTTCACAAAAAATGGCGGAAATGAACATTATAACCGTTCGAGTTTAAAAAAAAAAGAAAGTAATTTGCTATGGTCTATACTCTTATCGTTCGTAGAAATTTAAATCTGTGCACTGAAATCATTGTATGGATTATTTTGACCTTCTTTTCATGGTTTAAAAGAGCTTTATTAATTGTAGTGTAGGATAATATACGCTCATCTTTAGGAGAACAGACAGACAGATGACATGTTTCGTGTGTTTACATCGAAAGCAAGAGCTGAGTGAGTTTCCGAGTTTCCCGCCTTTTATAGGTGCCAGTAACCACCGAAACACTTACGGGGGATTGATTCACGGTCAGTAGACGAGAAGATTGTTTAGACCAAAGGAAGTTTTCCTCGAATAAAAAAATAATAATAACAATCCGTATTTTGGAGTGAAATAGCTTCGTATATTCCCCGGTGACAGATGAAAAATCCAGAGCATGTTCCGTGAAACAACAAAACCCATTTGTTTTAACGCAGGATGAATCAATATTATGGGTTAGGGAAACCAAACACCATATCTACTGGATACCTTTATCCACTTTTGAGCAAATGGGGCCTACTTTAGAAAGGAAAACATACAACAAGACATAAGTTGTACTTGTAAAAAAGGAACCCTTTCGTCTTGTTCTTTTTTCTACCCACACTTTTTTTCTTTATTCATTATTAAATAAAGACATGAGGAAAAAGTTAAGATCACTTTAATGCCCGTATTTGCAAACATGCTGTAATACCCTAATTGTGAGTTTTACTAGTCTTATAGTTTCAAAACTTTTAGCGGTTTTATTAGGGCAACCAACTATTTTTCTTCTATAAAATAACCTTTCAAGTAAATAAATACTGGCTACAAATTTCTGATGAAAAAAGCTCACAATAGCACCGTTCATTCCTCCAAGATATTCAGAGTGTTTCTACTAAGTAATGATCATCATACGTTGCGCTTTTCACATTTTATTAGGAAGATACTACGTTTAGTATAGCCTCAAATTTCCCTTAATTACAAAAAACAAATCACACCCTAAATTTTATTTTTGGTAGTTTACCTCCTTCCTGACCTCGAACTTGCCGCCAAACCCAGGACACAAAACAAATTACGCTGGGTGCCAATTCAGTTTACATGTCGCGATGACTATTTAGCGAAAAATTATTTCAATTATTTGACAAGATTTAGAATAAAACTATATAAATCAAGAATACATTTTTTAGTCTGTATCAAACAAACAAAATAGCAAAAAGAAAGTGTTAACACTACATCCACGCAATCGCTACGCTCATTCGCTCTTTATCTAATACTTCGGCTCAGTAAACGCTACCTAGATCACTTTCTATAATGGCAAACAAGCTAAAAGTCTTAACATAAAAATAATACAAGTGAAAAACGTATATGCCGTTCCACAACAAAACACTCCAAAAATGACTCCTTCAATAGTGCTTTCTTTCACCTATCTTCACCATCTGTAAAAAAGGGAATAAATTCAACAAATCATAAAAATCAAAAAGCTAACTTCAAAACCCCCAAATTATCCCTCATCCTATACACAGCACACCCTAACGCAAGTTCTAAGCAGAGAAATTCAAGGTTAAATCACCCCCCCTGACTTCCTCCACCCCCCCAGCCTAGCACGTGCTTAAGGGGAATGCTTTCATTGGCCAATGGGCCTCAAACGTTACAAGAATTTGACATGACAAACCAAAGGCAGACATGAGCAGTGCACTGACTCTCCCAGACCAGGACTAACGGAAGGTACAACGCTTTTTCAGCACCCTACCCCCCTAGGGATTGACATGGAGGCCCCTTTCCAACCCATGGCGAGTTAGCTCAGGGACTGAACTTGTCAATGAGACCAACCAGGACAGCAAGCCCCCTATGTTTTTTCGCACCGCAGTGACCAGAAAGCTGGCGATCGCCAGCTTTCTGTGCGAACATTCTGGTCCATTTTGAGGTATGTTTTCAAAAATTCGGCTAGATATATATATACAGAAACCACCTGATGTCATTTAGACATGAAAAGAGAAGGAATGACAGAAACCACCTGATGTCATTTAGACATGAAAAGAGAAGGAATGAGACTGAGCTCAGCAAGCACCTGTGGCAACTAAAGGAGGCAAATAAGGAATTCAACATCACGTGGAAAATACTCGCCAAAGCAAAATCTTACACCAACGTCACAAAACGTTGCAATCTATGTACAACAGAGAAGTTCTTTTTAATCTGTAGGCTTCACATGGCAACACTGAACAAGCGCAACGAACTTGTCTCTACATGCAGACATCGACGCAAATTCATTCTAAGGTACAATCGGACATGTGAAAGCCAGAGATTGTAGCGCGAGCTTTCGTGCGACTTAGGTTTCCTGTAAGAGTTGTAGGCGATTGAGAGCAAGCGCGCGCTTTTCATTCTAAAATTGCTCAAAAATTTAAATTTCAAACGTTATATGTAACCGTTTTTATCACGCGATCACTCTTCTTGATGTAGACCCTGACGCTTCAGTGTAATAATGGAGTTTAACTGAAGAGTGGGTCACCTTTTCGGTGGCCTACGAAACAGGCTTGTATTAAACACCCATGCACTCAGGATTATATATATATATATGTGTGTGTGTGTGCGGGTCTCTGATTTGTTGTTTATGAACTGTCACTCTATTTCTCAGGACATCACCCGTTTCTCCTATATAATTATGTCCCCATCCTGCACATGTTATTACGTAAATCAAGTTCGTTAAGGTGCAGTTCATCGAGTGTTTATCCGAAATGTTTCATTCGTGGCGGAGAAGGTAAATTCTTTACCCTGTTTTAAATAGGGGCATGGTCCGCACCGTTTTGTTCCACAAATTTTAACTTCCGGATCAGTGTCCTTCAGCCTGGAGAGGACAGGGAGTCAGTAAGCATATCGATGAATGTGCGGCGGAATTGACTCCTCAGTTTACTATCTCTCCGTTTTACAAGATTCTCAGTCCCTCCGAGGGCATGAGAAAAAACAAAGAGAGGTTTTTTATTTTGAAATATAAACCCGTTCTTAATTATTTGAAATTACGCTAATTGCTCGCGCGTGCTAAGAATTACAAGAGCCATTATAATTGTAATTACAATTACGTCTATGACGTAATAAGTTAATAAAAACACTTTGCTATGCCTGAAGAGCCGCAACAGCGGTGAAACGCGTAGCGCAAAAGCAAAGAAGACTTTCGTTTTTCATTATTTTTAGTATATATATATATATATATATATATATATATATATATATATATATATATAACCTATCACAAGCATCTTTTAGAAGACACTCCCTTCACAACTCAATAAATACAGTACCACAAGTGAAGAGTAAAACAATATGTTTTTCGTCTCTCACCTATATTTCGGCCGTGTTAAACGGCCTTCATCAGGGTGAATGGCCGTTACAAGCATCACACACCATTATAACATGATAACGAACAAATTTGAAAACTTGCACGCGCTACAAAGAAAGATAAACACGCGCGCGCTCTTACCGGACGCGAGACCTAGTCGACCTATTCTGGCTGTAAAAAAAGTCGCTTATATTCAAGCCCTGAGGCTGAATATATACAGTTCAACCTATAGGCCCACTGGCCTTCTTTATCCCGGAGAGCTGATTCTTCCCCGGACACTCTGTCAATTAACTGTATACTGACATCCTCAAGACCATGGTGTCCCGGGCCAAAAAAATGTCTATACAAAAGATCATCCTTGTTTCTACCCTCAAAAGAAAGCCCTGAATGCGCTCTAAAACGGGCCTTATGATTGTTAAACCTAAGCCTAAATTTTGTTGTTGTTGACCCAACGTACTGCGCATGACAAACCTTACAGGACAGCAAGTAGACAACATTACTACTATTACAGTCCAGTTCGTAGTTAATTGTATAGCTCTTTCCAGTTCTGTAAGAGGTAAACCTTTCTCCCGGTTCCAGGTACTTACAGACCTGGCATCGTCTGTTACCACACACCACTGTCCCCTTGGAGCTCCGCTCCAGACGCGTTGACGGCCTAAGTTTAGCGTGTACTAAGTAGTCCCCCAGGCTCTTGGGTCTTCGAAATGCCATGAAGGGTACGTCTTTGATGGCTTTCCTGCATTTTTCTGAGCAATGCAAGAGCGGCTGAAGTTCTCGTAGGATACTACCAATGTTAGGAAGACTTGGATGGTATGTCACTACCATTGGCACTCTGTTAGTAACATTCCTAGGGCGTGGTGCCAATGTTTCCTCTCTTGTTTTCAATCTCGCTATCCTAATTTGCTTCAAAACAAATGCTTTTTATATCCCCTGGCTACAAGAAACCTACATAGATCAGCAGCCCTGTGATTAAACCAATCCAGCCTAGAACATATTCTTCGAAGTCTCAAAGCCTGGGCATACTTCCGTCCTTGAATAATGTCCGAAGTACACGGTTCCAGTAAAGATGTAACACTTGAGAGGGTTGTCGGCCGAGAGTTTGGGGTTCAGGTTTTGGACAAGTTTGTTCAGAAGATAACGGACGCTTGTGGCAAGCTGACTCCTTCTTTACAACGAAGGAGGAGTAAAAAACTAAGTAGACTTGAACTCTTGGATCAGGAATCGGTGCTCGCTGATAATGAACAATCTTCAGGTGTTACATCTTTACTGGAACAGTGTACTTCGGACATTATTCAAGGACCATCTGTTTCACAAATGGATGGATTTGTTTCGGAGATCAGGTCTGATGTAGGAAGAAGTAGGAGTGATGTTAGGGTGGAAGATTTAGGTCCGGAAGAAAGTTTACATGGTGTTAATCCACTTCCCATTGACTCGCCGGTATTGGTTATGGAGTCTACCGACTTTATAAGGCCTGCATCTTTGCCAGAGGGTGGAGGAGAGGTTACGGGTAGAGGAGCTTCTACCCCAATCGAGACATCGCGTGGAAATATTACAGCAGACGAAAGACCGTTACTGGAGGCTGCTACTGCTTCTGAACTTGTAGGTTTAGGTTCTGTTAGTGATCAGGTTTATAGTGATGGACTTCAGGTTGTTGTTAATTTATCACATAGGACATTAAGCGAGGCGGAGAATTCACTTCTCTCTAAGGGTTTATCGTTCTGCCCTACCCCGGCCGAAATTGATGCATATACTCTGAGGAAGGATGTGTTAAACTACGTAAGAAGGATCCGTTTGAAAGAATATTTCTACAGTGACGAGGAAAGCGATGGGGATTTCTCCGAGATTCCGGCTTTTAGAAAAAAATCTTGCTGGTGTCCGGACAAGAATAGAGATCTCTTTCTTGAAGCGTACGCGAGTGCGCTCGAGGAGAAGATCTTCCGGGAATCCAGCCTAAAGGAGAAGTGCCACCGGAACCTCACCAAAGAAGAACAAAAAGCTCTCGAGGATTTAAGGAGTTATGATGACATCGTTATCAAGCAGGCAGATAAGGAATCAGCCGTGGTTGTTATGGATAAGGAACGGTACGTCGCAGAGGCTATGAGACAATTGGGTGATAGTGCAGTATATGTTTCTTTGGAGTCGGACCCCACCGGGCTTATGATCGAGAAGATTAACGAGAGGTTGAACAAAGCGTATGGTGATGGATCCATAAGTGACAGAACTTTGGAGTATTTACTTGTTAATGGCGGGGCGAGGGCGGGACGGTTTTATCTTCTGCCTAAATTACATAAGAGAGGTTGTCCAGGTAGACCAGTTATCTCTGGATGTAATACGCCAACGGAGAAGATCTCGGCATTTGTTGATCACCACCTGAAACCGCTCGTCTCAGCAGTACCATCTTATGTGAAGGATACGAATGACTTTCTGAAGAAGCTCCGTGACATCAGTACGCTCCCTAGCGGCGCAATAATGGTGACCATTGATGTAGTGGGATTATATCCCCATATACCTCATCATGAGGGACTGCAATCTATCAGGGAGGCTCTAAACAATCGAGTGAACCTGGAGATACCCACAGAGACAATTGTAGACCTGGCAGAGTTAGTGCTTAGGAATAACAACTTTGAATTTAATGAAAACCATTATCTTCAGACATTGGGGACGGCTATTGGTACGAAAATGGCACCGTCGTATGCGAATTTGTTTATGGATAGACTGGAGAGAGGGTTGTTATCCCAGGCGCAGGTAAAACCCTACATCTGGTTACGATACATCGATGACGTTTTCATGGTGTGGACGGGGACCGAGCTTGAGCTGCTGGAGTTTTTGAATTATATCAATGAAGCCCATCACACGATTAAGTTCACTTGGGACTGGTCTAGAGAGAGGACTAATTACCTGGATGTTCAGGTAATAAATAACAATGGAAGAATAGAGACTGATTTGTACATAAAGCCGACGGATAAACACCAGTATCTGTACCACACTTCGTGTCATCCCCGGATGTGTAAGGAAAGCATACCGTATGCCCAGGCTTTGAGACTTCGAAGAATATGTTCTAGGCTGGATTGGTTTAATCACAGGGCTGCTGATCTATGTAGGTTTCTTGTAGCCAGGGGATATAAAAAAGCATTTGTTTTGAAGCAAATTAGGAGAGCGAGATTGAAAACAAGAGAGGAAACATTGGCACCACGCCCTAGGAATGCTACTAACAGAGTGCCAATGGTAGTGACATACCATCCAAGTCTTCCTAACATTGGTAGTATCCTACGAGAACTTCAGCCGCTCTTGCATTGCTCAGAAAAATGCAGGAAAGCCATCAAAGACGTACCCTTCATGGCATTTCGAAGACCCAAGAGCCTGGGGGACTACTTAGTACACGCTAAACTTAGGCCGTCAACGCGTCTGGAGCGGAGCTCCAAGGGGACAGTGGTGTGTGGTAACAGACGATGCCAGGTCTGTAAGTACCTGGAACCGGGAGAAAGGTTTACCTCTTACAGAACTGGAAAGAGCTATACAATTAACTACGAACTGGACTGTAATAGTAGTAATGTTGTCTACTTGCTGTCCTGTAAGGTTTGTCATGCGCAGTACGTTGGGTCAACAACAACAAAATTTAGGCTTAGGTTTAACAATCATAAGGCCCGTTTTAGAGCGCATTCAGGGCTTTCTTTTGAGGGTAGAAACAAGGATGATCTTTTATATAGACATTTTTTTGGCCCGGGACACCATGGTCTTGAGGATGTCAGTATACAGTTAATTGACAGAGTGTCCGGGGAAGAATCAGCTCTCCGGGATAAAGAAGGCCAGTGGGCCTATAGGATGAACTGTATTCAGCCTCGGGGCTTGAATATAAGCGACTTTTTTTACAGCCAGAATAGGTCGACTAGGTCTCGCGTCCGGTAAGAGCGCGCGCGTGTTTATCTTTCTTTGTAGCGCGTGCAAGTTTTCAAATTTGTTCGTTATCATGTTATAATGGTGTGTGATGCTTGTAACGGCCATTCACCTTGATGAAGGCCGTTTAACACGGCCGAATATATATATATATATCTAGCCGGATTTATGAAAACCGTACCATCGGACACCAGGAGCCCACACACCTTAAACTGACTCAACTAAAGTAAATATGGCCAAGAAACTCAGCTCTTACCCATGGTTCTCTTAAGGTGATTCCCTAGTTTTGCACTGCGCATCTCTTACTGCTCATAACAAGATGGCCGCAGTAAAAAAGAGCATGTGAAGTAATATTATTAAAATGAAGTTGACTGAAGAGAAACGCTATTGGAATTTTTGCTTGCTGTTGTTTCTTGCCGAGGTGAGACTCAATGTGTTGGGAATGTGCATAACGTAAGCAGTACGCGTGTTGCTGAGTTCGACCTCCTCTCGGAGAACCTCGATAGTGGATGTTTAACTTGTGCTTACTCACTTTGATTTTCATTTTAACACTTTCTTTACCACATTGTGTCCTAAATGTGATATCTCGATGTAAATTCTGTAAAAACGGATTTTTTAATACTTTCTTCCCCCTTTCACATACATTCTATTTGGAAACTCGCCCCAGTCCTCTCTCAAAAATCGGAGAAAATGCGTTTGGTGATCACTTTCTGCAGCTCTACCGCAAAAACGAGTACGTTGACCCCCATTTTTTATTTCATGATTTTAATAAGGACAGTGCTTCCTTTCGATGAGAAAAAAATTGGCACAAATCTATGTTCAGTTTTTTGGCAATTTTACTAAATTGTACGGATTGAGCCATCACGGGTCGAAAAGCGCGCGTCCAATTTAATTCTACTTTAGAGGGTAAAGTAAAAACAAGGGCATTAAAAGGCATTTTTCTGGTACGTAAGTGGATAAACAATACATTAAAGTCAAATTCTGTGCGATGTCTCATGCATCATCGAAGAAATCTCTCCTTTTTGTCTAGGTTTGCGCTGCCCGCGGTTTTTGTAAAAGGGTCCTAAATAGCCGTATTTGTCAGCATTGTGACGTCAAAATGAGCACGGAGACCCCCACTTTTTATTACTTTTTTATCATCTTCTTGACTTGTTACATCAGTGTACCAAGTTTTAGCTAAAATCTATGTTAGGTTCTTTTACTATGGAATCACCTTAAGTTGACTCTCTTCTTGGTTCCTGATTAGCAAAAGAAACATTCAAGTCCATCAAAAAGACACTCTGGACTTGTCCATACACTCTAGCTGCTTAAAGGCCCTGAATGACGGAGGACGCTTGAGACTTAAGCAAGTTCTAAGCAGAGAAATTCAAGGTTAAATTACGCCCCCTGACTTCCTCCACCCCCCCCCCCCCCAGCCTAGCACGTGCTTGAGGGGAATGCTTTCATTGGCCAATGGGCCTCAAACGTTACAAGAATTTGACATGACAAACTAAAGGCAGACATGACCAGTGCACTGACTCTCCAAGACCATGACTAACGGAAGGTACAAGGTTTTGCAGCACCCTCCGCCCCTAGGGATTGACATGGAGGCCCCTTTCCAACCCATGGCGAGTTAGCTCAGGGACTGAACTTGTCAATGAGACCAACCAGGACAGCAAGCCCCCTATGTTTTTTCGCACCGCAGTGACCAGAAAGCTGGCGATCGCCAGCTTTCTGTGCGAACATTCTGGTCCATTTTGAGGTATGTTTTCAAAAATTCGGCTAGATATATATATACAGAAACCACCTGATGTCATTTAGACATGAAAAGAGAAGGAATGACAGAAACCACCTGATGTCATTTAGACATGAAAAGAGAAGGAATGAGACTGAGCTCAGCAAGCACCTGTGGCAACTAAAGGAGGCAAATAAGGAATTCAACATCACGTGGAAAATACTCGCCAAAGCAAAATCTTACACCAACGTCACAAAACGTTGCAATCTATGTACAACAGAGAAGTTCTTTTTAATCTGTAGGCTTCACATGGCAACACTGAACAAGCGCAACGAACTTGTCTCTACATGCAGACATCGACGCAAATTCATTCTAAGGTACAATCGGACATGTGAAAGCCAGAGATTGTAGCGCGAGCTTTCGTGCGACTTAGGTTTCCTGTAAGAGTTGTAGGCGATTGAGAGCAAGCGCGCGCTTTTCATTCTAAAATTGCTCAAAAATTTAAATTTCAAACGTTATATGTAACCGTTTTTATCACGCGATCACTCTTCTTGATGTAGACCCTGACGCTTCAGTGTAATAATGGAGTTTAACTGAAGAGTGGGTCACCTTTTCGGTGGCCTACGAAACAGGCTTGTATTAAACACCCATGCACTCAGGATTATATATATATATATGTGTGTGTGTGTGCGGGTCTCTGATTTGTTGTTTATGAACTGTCACTCTATTTCTCAGGACATCACCCGTTTCTCCTATATAATTATGTCCCCATCCTGCACATGTTATTACGTAAATCAAGTTCGTTAAGGTGCAGTTCATCGAGTGTTTATCCGAAATGTTTCATTCGTGGCGGAGAAGGTAAATTCTTTACCCTGTTTTAAATAGGGGCATGGTCCGCACCGTTTTGTTCCACAAATTTTAACTTCCGGATCAGTGTCCTTCAGCCTGGAGAGGACAGGGAGTCAGTAAGCATATCGATGAATGTGCGGCGGAATTGACTCCTCAGTTTACTATCTCTCCGTTTTACAAGATTCTCAGTCCCTCCGAGGGCATGAGAAAAAACAAAGAGAGGTTTTTTATTTTGAAATATAAACCCGTTCTTAATTATTTGAAATTACGCTAATTGCTCGCGCGTGCTAAGAATTACAAGAGCCATTATAATTGTAATTACAATTACGTCTATGACGTAATAAGTTAATAAAAACACTTTGCTATGCCTGAAGAGCCGCAACAGCGGTGAAACGCGTAGCGCAAAAGCAAAGAAGACTTTCGTTTTTCATTATTTTTAGTATATATATATATATATATATATATATATATATATATATATATATATAACCTATCACAAGCATCTTTTAGAAGACACTCCCTTCACAACTCAATAAATACAGTACCACAAGTGAAGAGTAAAACAATATGTTTTTCGTCTCTCACCTATATTTCGGCCGTGTTAAACGGCCTTCATCAGGGTGAATGGCCGTTACAAGCATCACACACCATTATAACATGATAACGAACAAATTTGAAAACTTGCACGCGCTACAAAGAAAGATAAACACGCGCGCGCTCTTACCGGACGCGAGACCTAGTCGACCTATTCTGGCTGTAAAAAAAGTCGCTTATATTCAAGCCCTGAGGCTGAATATATACAGTTCAACCTATAGGCCCACTGGCCTTCTTTATCCCGGAGAGCTGATTCTTCCCCGGACACTCTGTCAATTAACTGTATACTGACATCCTCAAGACCATGGTGTCCCGGGCCAAAAAAATGTCTATACAAAAGATCATCCTTGTTTCTACCCTCAAAAGAAAGCCCTGAATGCGCTCTAAAACGGGCCTTATGATTGTTAAACCTAAGCCTAAATTTTGTTGTTGTTGACCCAACGTACTGCGCATGACAAACCTTACAGGACAGCAAGTAGACAACATTACTACTATTACAGTCCAGTTCGTAGTTAATTGTATAGCTCTTTCCAGTTCTGTAAGAGGTAAACCTTTCTCCCGGTTCCAGGTACTTACAGACCTGGCATCGTCTGTTACCACACACCACTGTCCCCTTGGAGCTCCGCTCCAGACGCGTTGACGGCCTAAGTTTAGCGTGTACTAAGTAGTCCCCCAGGCTCTTGGGTCTTCGAAATGCCATGAAGGGTACGTCTTTGATGGCTTTCCTGCATTTTTCTGAGCAATGCAAGAGCGGCTGAAGTTCTCGTAGGATACTACCAATGTTAGGAAGACTTGGATGGTATGTCACTACCATTGGCACTCTGTTAGTAACATTCCTAGGGCGTGGTGCCAATGTTTCCTCTCTTGTTTTCAATCTCGCTATCCTAATTTGCTTCAAAACAAATGCTTTTTATATCCCCTGGCTACAAGAAACCTACATAGATCAGCAGCCCTGTGATTAAACCAATCCAGCCTAGAACATATTCTTCGAAGTCTCAAAGCCTGGGCATACTTCCGTCCTTGAATAATGTCCGAAGTACACGGTTCCAGTAAAGATGTAACACTTGAGAGGGTTGTCGGCCGAGAGTTTGGGGTTCAGGTTTTGGACAAGTTTGTTCAGAAGATAACGGACGCTTGTGGCAAGCTGACTCCTTCTTTACAACGAAGGAGGAGTAAAAAACTAAGTAGACTTGAACTCTTGGATCAGGAATCGGTGCTCGCTGATAATGAACAATCTTCAGGTGTTACATCTTTACTGGAACAGTGTACTTCGGACATTATTCAAGGACCATCTGTTTCACAAATGGATGGATTTGTTTCGGAGATCAGGTCTGATGTAGGAAGAAGTAGGAGTGATGTTAGGGTGGAAGATTTAGGTCCGGAAGAAAGTTTACATGGTGTTAATCCACTTCCCATTGACTCGCCGGTATTGGTTATGGAGTCTACCGACTTTATAAGGCCTGCATCTTTGCCAGAGGGTGGAGGAGAGGTTACGGGTAGAGGAGCTTCTACCCCAATCGAGACATCGCGTGGAAATATTACAGCAGACGAAAGACCGTTACTGGAGGCTGCTACTGCTTCTGAACTTGTAGGTTTAGGTTCTGTTAGTGATCAGGTTTATAGTGATGGACTTCAGGTTGTTGTTAATTTATCACATAGGACATTAAGCGAGGCGGAGAATTCACTTCTCTCTAAGGGTTTATCGTTCTGCCCTACCCCGGCCGAAATTGATGCATATACTCTGAGGAAGGATGTGTTAAACTACGTAAGAAGGATCCGTTTGAAAGAATATTTCTACAGTGACGAGGAAAGCGATGGGGATTTCTCCGAGATTCCGGCTTTTAGAAAAAAATCTTGCTGGTGTCCGGACAAGAATAGAGATCTCTTTCTTGAAGCGTACGCGAGTGCGCTCGAGGAGAAGATCTTCCGGGAATCCAGCCTAAAGGAGAAGTGCCACCGGAACCTCACCAAAGAAGAACAAAAAGCTCTCGAGGATTTAAGGAGTTATGATGACATCGTTATCAAGCAGGCAGATAAGGAATCAGCCGTGGTTGTTATGGATAAGGAACGGTACGTCGCAGAGGCTATGAGACAATTGGGTGATAGTGCAGTATATGTTTCTTTGGAGTCGGACCCCACCGGGCTTATGATCGAGAAGATTAACGAGAGGTTGAACAAAGCGTATGGTGATGGATCCATAAGTGACAGAACTTTGGAGTATTTACTTGTTAATGGCGGGGCGAGGGCGGGACGGTTTTATCTTCTGCCTAAATTACATAAGAGAGGTTGTCCAGGTAGACCAGTTATCTCTGGATGTAATACGCCAACGGAGAAGATCTCGGCATTTGTTGATCACCACCTGAAACCGCTCGTCTCAGCAGTACCATCTTATGTGAAGGATACGAATGACTTTCTGAAGAAGCTCCGTGACATCAGTACGCTCCCTAGCGGCGCAATAATGGTGACCATTGATGTAGTGGGATTATATCCCCATATACCTCATCATGAGGGACTGCAATCTATCAGGGAGGCTCTAAACAATCGAGTGAACCTGGAGATACCCACAGAGACAATTGTAGACCTGGCAGAGTTAGTGCTTAGGAATAACAACTTTGAATTTAATGAAAACCATTATCTTCAGACATTGGGGACGGCTATTGGTACGAAAATGGCACCGTCGTATGCGAATTTGTTTATGGATAGACTGGAGAGAGGGTTGTTATCCCAGGCGCAGGTAAAACCCTACATCTGGTTACGATACATCGATGACGTTTTCATGGTGTGGACGGGGACCGAGCTTGAGCTGCTGGAGTTTTTGAATTATATCAATGAAGCCCATCACACGATTAAGTTCACTTGGGACTGGTCTAGAGAGAGGACTAATTACCTGGATGTTCAGGTAATAAATAACAATGGAAGAATAGAGACTGATTTGTACATAAAGCCGACGGATAAACACCAGTATCTGTACCACACTTCGTGTCATCCCCGGATGTGTAAGGAAAGCATACCGTATGCCCAGGCTTTGAGACTTCGAAGAATATGTTCTAGGCTGGATTGGTTTAATCACAGGGCTGCTGATCTATGTAGGTTTCTTGTAGCCAGGGGATATAAAAAAGCATTTGTTTTGAAGCAAATTAGGAGAGCGAGATTGAAAACAAGAGAGGAAACATTGGCACCACGCCCTAGGAATGCTACTAACAGAGTGCCAATGGTAGTGACATACCATCCAAGTCTTCCTAACATTGGTAGTATCCTACGAGAACTTCAGCCGCTCTTGCATTGCTCAGAAAAATGCAGGAAAGCCATCAAAGACGTACCCTTCATGGCATTTCGAAGACCCAAGAGCCTGGGGGACTACTTAGTACACGCTAAACTTAGGCCGTCAACGCGTCTGGAGCGGAGCTCCAAGGGGACAGTGGTGTGTGGTAACAGACGATGCCAGGTCTGTAAGTACCTGGAACCGGGAGAAAGGTTTACCTCTTACAGAACTGGAAAGAGCTATACAATTAACTACGAACTGGACTGTAATAGTAGTAATGTTGTCTACTTGCTGTCCTGTAAGGTTTGTCATGCGCAGTACGTTGGGTCAACAACAACAAAATTTAGGCTTAGGTTTAACAATCATAAGGCCCGTTTTAGAGCGCATTCAGGGCTTTCTTTTGAGGGTAGAAACAAGGATGATCTTTTATATAGACATTTTTTTGGCCCGGGACACCATGGTCTTGAGGATGTCAGTATACAGTTAATTGACAGAGTGTCCGGGGAAGAATCAGCTCTCCGGGATAAAGAAGGCCAGTGGGCCTATAGGATGAACTGTATTCAGCCTCGGGGCTTGAATATAAGCGACTTTTTTTACAGCCAGAATAGGTCGACTAGGTCTCGCGTCCGGTAAGAGCGCGCGCGTGTTTATCTTTCTTTGTAGCGCGTGCAAGTTTTCAAATTTGTTCGTTATCATGTTATAATGGTGTGTGATGCTTGTAACGGCCATTCACCTTGATGAAGGCCGTTTAACACGGCCGAATATATATATATATATCTAGCCGGATTTATGAAAACCGTACCATCGGACACCAGGAGCCCACACACCTTAAACTGACTCAACTAAAGTAAATATGGCCAAGAAACTCAGCTCTTACCCATGGTTCTCTTAAGGTGATTCCCTAGTTTTGCACTGCGCATCTCTTACTGCTCATAACAAGATGGCCGCAGTAAAAAAGAGCATGTGAAGTAATATTATTAAAATGAAGTTGACTGAAGAGAAACGCTATTGGAATTTTTGCTTGCTGTTGTTTCTTGCCGAGGTGAGACTCAATGTGTTGGGAATGTGCATAACGTAAGCAGTACGCGTGTTGCTGAGTTCGACCTCCTCTCGGAGAACCTCGATAGTGGATGTTTAACTTGTGCTTACTCACTTTGATTTTCATTTTAACACTTTCTTTACCACATTGTGTCCTAAATGTGATATCTCGATGTAAATTCTGTAAAAACGGATTTTTTAATACTTTCTTCCCCCTTTCACATACATT
>NC_133205.1:19210246-19212746 GCF_958299795.1 Porites lutea | reverse complement strand
TCAATAAATACTCAACTGCTATCTCTTGTAGTGGATAATTTGCCATGGTGATCTTTCTAATTTGGTCAGAAGAGGTTTCTTAAAGCACACAGGGTTTGTAAACACAATCTAGTATGCTATTTTCGTGGTCCTTGTATTGTCCGTTGGGTCTGTTTTTTTTCGAAAGGGTCAAAGTTCTTTAGGCTCCTTTAGTGCAGTGACCACTGCTTTACTACCTCTCTGGTGAAAAAAGATAATAATAATAATAATAATAATAATAATAATAATAAATAATAAGCAACGGCAATTCAGAGAAAGAAGTATTGCAGCATAAAATACTAGCATTACTAAAGTTTGTCAACTGGTTCAAGTTAATAGTAGCTTTGAGAGAGAAATATTCGGAGCACCTCTTGCGGTTTCCATGCAAGATGTCCTATTTACCGTTCTCGTTTTAACCCCAATTACCTGCCGGTAACTTTTGCAGCAAGAAGCAAGAGCTTTTGCTCGAGTGTCTCCCAGAGTTACGGGCATTTAAAGACTGACAAAAACGTCAAGACTTCTACTTGTGAAAGTAAAAAAAAAAAAAAAAAAACTAATGCAGTTTCACTCACCGTCATCTCCTGAAGCGAAGGTGCGCATGGCCGCGGAGGACTGTGTAATTGCCCCAAACGGGGCAAAAACCCAGCCTTCGCGCGTTCGACAGCTCTGTGGACCATTTGTACGATGACGTATCCCTTTATTTTTACTACTAAGACCAGAATTCATTTCGTTTTTTCTTTTCTATTTAAATTTGGTAGTCCCAGTAAGGTTTTAATAACAAAAGCCTTAAATAACTTGCACAAGAAAGCAATACCCTGATAATGGTAAAATGACACCACGTGCAAATGGCCTACTCCATTACGTAAGAATACACTTTCTCACAAACAAGAAAACCCTCCCAGCGCGAGCTTCACTCTCTATAATATAAAACGCACAGTTTTTCGCCAACCCTACTGTCAACCTCTGTCCGCAAGGATTAGCATCTATCAACAGGCCCTAACTATCTGGGTGACCTGTGCTGCACCCATAATTCAGTTGTGTCTAAAATCAAATATGGCGATCTCCAGGTAGCCTGAAATTCATCCGATTGCTTCGAGTCGTTTTCTCCTCTCAAGGGAGTAATAACGACTCGAAGTAATCGGATGAAATTCAGGCTAATCTCCAGGATCTCAGCCGCAGAGGGATCGAGCAAGGAATATTCCAAGATTCAGGGTTTCTTTGTACATCGTTATAATCGGTAAGCAAACAGTTACAGTGTTACATTCATTGGACACCGCAGTACAAATTGTATTGCGAAATCCGTTCTCGTCTCTCATGGCAGCTGTGCTTACAAGCTTGTGTTGTTTATTTCAGTCCTACACATATTTAATCGCTAGGATATTTACAGTCAAACGAAATCGAGCCTTATAACACTAATGAAACTCAAGACAATATGAATAAAATACGGTAGTATCGAACCTGCGTGCTAAAACCGGACCACAACACCTGTTTGAATATAATTTGCAGAATGTAGTAAAAACAAACAACAACAACAACAAAAACATATGTATTTTAAAATTATTTTGAAGATCATCGAGGAACATAGCCAAAGCACAGGGTCGTAACATGGTATATGGGCTCAGGGCTCAAAGCCCAAAATATGACTGGGATCAGGGCTCAGAGGAAAGGGCTCAGGGCTCAGAAGAATGGGATCAGGGATCACAAGGCTTTTGAGCCCGAATCAGGGATCAGATTCATTACACGGTCTAAAAATCTCTTATCACAATATTTTTCCGCATAATAAGGTTTGTGTCCATAGAATATACTGGCCGAGTCTTGCTTCCGGCATCATATTCTTAATTTATTAATTGTTGAGGGCACCGTAAAATGAATCTCAAGTCACTTTTGTCTCTTTGTAACGCAACTCCTCAACGCGCTGTCAACGCCAGAAGGAAGAGACAGCGATTTATGCATATCTTTTTTGGCGAAAAAATGGGGAAGAAGAAAAAGGACAAAAAGAAATCCTGTGACAGAGAAAGGTACCTAAGTACTTCCTTGACTGACTTACTCCTGGCAAGGGTCCAAGCATAGAGTTTTTCGGCCGATCAAACGTTGCAATACCGCCAGGACAATAGACAAACCGATTCATTGAAAGCGGAATTTACTGTATAGGTCCCGATTGCCTCATCGCCTCAAGCAAGCCATAAGGCGACTATAAATTGAGGTTCATATTTTTTGACTAGAAAACTTAACCCTTAAAAGTACTTAAATAATTAGAATGGACGTCAAAAGTAGAATACAAAATTACAATGAATTCGCGCGCCTTGTTGCAAAATAAATGCTTTCTCGCAATTTAATAAATCTGCTCTGATTGCATGGAGTTTTAGGGTTATCTTGAACTCTGATGAGAAACCGAGATCGGTTCACCTACCAGTACTAGTATTGGACCGGGAAAGTAAAGGACACATTCCATTACTGTATAACTGATAATGCTTGTATAATA
>NC_133205.1:19152746-19205246 GCF_958299795.1 Porites lutea | reverse complement strand
GCCATCCGGGTTATTTTTGATATTGTGCCACACTTTAAGACACAGGTGGCTTGTGCAAGAGCCTGTTGATAGTGGAGGTCAGGGTATACGATTCGCAGGGCGCTCTTCTGGATAGCTTCAAGCTCGTCAGTGAGAAAGCAAGAAAGGCTAGTAGCCCAGACAACAGAAGAGTATTCTAGGAAAGAGCGAACCAGGGCGCTATAGATGTCCACTGGAGGGACCCCAGCGTGCTTCAAGATCCTGAGAATGTGCAGTCGCTTAGACGCCTTGGAAACGATTTCGTTGGTGTTATCGTTCCACTTTAGGGTGCCACACAGGGTCAGACCAAGTACTTTGTAAGATGACACTGCCTCTAGGGGTAAATTATTGATGGAGAGCATTGGAGAGACAGGAGTGTGCTGGTTTTCGCTTCGTTTTCACCCGTTCTTTTCGAACATCTCGCTCTTCAGCTTTTCCTTTTTGATAATGCTTGATGTCGTGCAATTTCACCCCTGCTTTGATTTCTTTTTTTTGTCCTTTTATTTGCAATTCATTGTCTTATAATTCTGAGCAAGATTTCTTTTTTGCGGGAAGAGTGTTACCTAGTACCACGCGTTTATTTTTACTTGTCCCAGTCCCCGAGATTAAATGAATGAGTGGGAACATTGAACGAATATGGGCTGATTGAATTGAATGAATGTATCTCGTTCGAACTGAATAAAATGCGGTTGAATAAATTGAATAGACATCAGTGATCAAATTAAAAATATATATATTTTTTAAATTGAACGAATACGGAAGGATTGGATTGAATAAGTATCAGTGTTCAGATTGAATGACTTTTAGTAGATTAAATTGAATAAATATCAGTTATTAAATTGAATGATTGGGGATTGAATTGAATGAAAATTGAGGATTAAATTGAATAGAAGTAAGTAAATAGCAAAAAAAAGGTATTAAATTGAATGCATTTATAAATATTGAATATTGCTACATTTAGCTCGGCATACCTTAGGCAAGAGAGAAATGCAGATGTCTCACTATTACAGCGTTTAAGGAAAAACCCATTCCAATGTCAGGAGAAGACAGCGATTTTTTCTTTTCACTTAAAACCATTAGTTTTGTTGTTTAAGGTCTCTTCTTTGGACAAACATTTTAAAGACACACTTTTTAGGTGTTGTTTAAAGCCCCAAAATGTCCGTGTGTGGCATAAATCCAAGTGACATTTGCAGATACAGCTGCTGGCCATGGCCAACAGTTGTTTGAAGGAAGGCTGACTAAAAGAACAAGAATACCCAAATTTGTGCTTGAGGGCTCTATTTTGCCACATACAAGTTATGGAAGACTGAAGGACTTATCAAAGAATTTTGAAGACATTTATTCAAAGGCCTTTTAATTAATTCAAGGACTTATTGAATTCGAGGATAATTGCAAACAATTTTCTCCCATGAAATCTAAGGACTTTATAAGACGGTACAAACCCAGCTGCCAAGTTTTAAAACACTGTACTGCCTATTTCACATCATCCTCTGCAGGTAATTTTTGTTTTTCTTTCACAAATGTCCAGCGCTGGCCACCAGATCCCAATTTTCCTTTTTCATCCTTAGTTCCACACTTCTCAGAGGTGTGGAAGTGTGGAAAAGTCTGACAAAGTCAGGATAATGTCACACTTTTCCCCTAGGCACTAACCCCTTGTCATTCTTTACTTACTTCCACACGTCTCAGAGGTGTGAAAGTGTGGAAAAGTATGACAAAGTCAGGATAATGTCACACTTTTCCCCTAGGCACGAACCCTTTGTCCTTCATTACTTAGTCCTACACGCCTCAGAGGTGTGGAAGTGTGGAAAAGTCTGACAAAGTCAGGATAATGTCACACTTTTCCCCTACTCACTAACCCTTTGTCATTCTTTACTTAGTTCTACACGTCTTAGAGATGTGGAAGTGTGGAAAAGTCTGACAAAGTCAGGATAATATCACACTTTTCCCCTAGGCACTAACCCTTTGTCATTCTTTACTTACTTCTACACGTCTCAGAGGTGTGGAAGTGTGGAAAAGTCTGACAAAGTCAGGATAATGTCACACTTTTCCCCTACGCACGAACCCTTTGTCATTCTTTACTTAGTTCTACAGTACACTTCTAGAGATATGGAAGTGTGGAAAAGTCTGACAAAGTCAGGATAATGTCACACTTTTCCCCTGGTCACGAAACCTCTGTCATCCTTTACTTAGTTCTACATTCTCAGAGGTGTGGAAGTATGAAATAGTCTGACAGAGTCAGGATATTGTCGCACTTTCCCCCCAGTCACGAATCCCTTGACATTCTTTCCTTAGTTACACTCCTAGCGCAGTGGGAGTATTAGTTGGTTTTATTCCTGCAACTTGTTTTGCATCATTTTAAATGCTATTTTTTAAGTTTAGAAAACAATTCTGTGACTAGAAGATATTAGCCTTGTTTCACTTCCATCTGTTTGAATACCCGACCATAAAACAAGCCTACGTTTTTGTCTGTCACGAAATCCCCGTCAGTCCTTTATCTTCATTTATTTATTGATTTATTTATTTTTTAGCGGAAACCTCAACAACGTCATCTCATCTATGGATTTTTATGTTTGAAATTTTTCATCTTAATGTGCCATATATGAGGCGTCTTATTCTGGGTTTTCCTCCTTCATATAGACCTATTCGGCTAACTCAATCTTGTACCAAATTCAAAACCCTTAGGGTATAAAACGTTTTGTTTCAGGAATTTCGTGTGGAGTGGTTATTATGATTACCCAGTGGTCGGAATTATTTTGCATGGAATCATAGACTCAAGTCTACGCAGTGTTGCACGATTTGTTAAGCCGGAATAAAAACATATTTGAGGCTTTAAGTAAGAAACACTCATTAAAATTGTTGTATATCATTGTGTACTGAAAATAGTATTAATAATAATAATAATAATAACAATAATAATAATAATAATAACAATAACCTACACAAAGCCGTGAAATAAGATTTGTATCATTACAGTTCTGTACCCTGCCCATGACCATCCCCTGATCATCTACTCGCAGGATACATTATTTATGATGATGGATGCCATTTGAAGAAATTTGCTCAAAACCCTGCTCGATCGACGGGACGTGACAAGGACTGCAAAGAGATTGTCAGAACTATCGATTCTGGTGGAAAAATTCACATGAAGGGCCACGTTCATCAGTGGTGCAAAGAAAACTGGGAAGCAAACAACGTAGAAGAGCTCAAAGGGGTAATGAGAGGGAAAAGACGTGGTGTGCAATGTTATTAATTTTATTTAGTACTATAATGATCTCAGTTTCATTTAATAGGTCGTCGACCAGAACACTGAAATTTATTTTAATCCTATCACTTACGAAGTTATTTAATCACGGTAATTAATCCTTTCGCGGCATATAAGTGCATTCTAGCAGGAAGGGATATACAAACGTTTTGATGTTGTCATCTGACCTCTTTGTGTTTCACCTACAGATTGACACAGAAGTTTGCCAGCAGACCTTCTCTTGGCTGTCAAAATATGCACAATTGACAAGGAAAATGAACAGAGGACACTTTGTCTTTTTCATAATTTATGTTCAGCATTTACATAATACTAGAGAAGAGGAAAAACTACGAAACAGTGGATATATGGCTTGATCTAACAATGATCCAATTTGAAGCATACTGATAAGGAAGAAAGCTTGGTTGGAGATCGGCTTTCTTAACTTTAAGTTTCTTTCAACAGCTGGCATTGAAACATGAGGACCCGCATACGACTTTTTTTTGTACACCACAGGACGCTGGGGTTGTTAAGGACGCTAGGGTTTGAGTGACAAGCAATAAACTTCCTACTGCGAAAAGCAATTAGTTTCTTTACCGTTTGGTCCAATCATCAGTGGTATTATTCGATAAAGCGTCACTTTTTTTAACAAGATTAAGGCGGCATCTGACGATAGAGTAATTGAGAAGAGATTACAATTTAACATAAGCCAGAGATTTGCGTTCTTAGCTCACGAGTTATCCAGAATAATCGCGCGTGGCCTACGACTCAAGCGTTGTCTTTCTGGTCTTTTCCAGTATTCAGTAAAATGTAGCGTAGTTCCATATTGTATTGAATGTACGTATTGAAGGTCGCAGAACTCAAATAGAATAGGGCGAATGTTGCTAGATAAAAGTGTTGATTCAAAATCTTTATTATGTAAAACCCGCACTCCTTGAACACACAGCATACTACTCATCGTAAAGGAAAGATGGATGCCAAAGCAGATTGCAATCATTGATCTCCGAGGCTTTGTGTGCGCAGATTCAACGAATTTCTTTGGCGTGAGCTTGCTAAACTGCAGTTTCCGCAGTGAATCGCGTGTCACGCACGCGCTGGTGTGTTGTGTTCGTATTTTTATGGCATCTCTCTGATGGAATCTTGTACATTCAACGCACTATAGTTAAAAATTTAACCAAAACAATGGAAATAATAATTGACTTTTTCTTTATATGGAAGTAGTGTGACATTATGATTTGACCTCTGATCGAATACATGTAAATCCGGCATTGCATTCTTGAGATGAACGTAAAGGACGGTGTGTGCGTCTTTCGATTTATGACATTACGAGAAGAAGACGGTCTTCCTATGCCTTCAAAATGTTTCTGAGCCTAACGATATTACGACAAACGTGTAAGTGGTAATATTAATCGGTAGTCTGGTAGGCATTTTGATGTTGAAAACGTTAGATCTTCTAATCCGACTGCATTTGTTTGGTGACTATTATGCATGATCTGCTGCTAATGATGTAAAGCGTGTGCAAACGGGCTACATGAAAAATTTCCGTTATTTAATGACGACGGGTTGCGGAATACTATTGTTAGTAGATGAAGATGTCATAGTAGAGGCAGAAAACACAGAGACCAAGCGATCAAATGGATTCGGTCGAATAGTGAAATCGTCATCCCGCCAAAACGTGTCCAAAGCCCGCCAAAAATTACCAAATATCGCCTCTTCCGCTATTTAACTCTTTATTCATTCAAGAAAAAGCTATGTATTGCAGGATTTTAGAGAATTAGGTATGGGAGTGGAAATCATTGTTAACATGTTTCAAGGGTGACTATTTTTTTAAAAAAAGACAAGGCGTGCGGCGAGTTTTATTGTAATGCCATGGTGTTCTAAACTCCTAAGTGCGATTTTTAAAGCAACAGAAACACTAGGTGGCGCGCCCGTGATTCTGTGAGTTTAGACACCACGGCATTATGAAATCACTAGTGCACGAAGTGGAAATTTAAAGTTTAATATGTTTAAGCTTGAGTGGGCGAGTTTTATTGTAATGCCATGGTGTTCTAAACTCCTAAGTGCGATTTTTAAAGCAACAGAAACACTAGGTGGCGCGCCCGTGATTCTGTGAGTTAGACACCATGGTATTATGAAATCACTTGCGCAATAACTGGAAAATTAAGGGGTTTACAAGCTACAAAAGCTATATGTGTGACTTAGAGTGTTTTTTAATAGGAGATTTTCTTGTAGGAGACCCTCCGCCAGTTATATTTTTCGGCATTTATTAGTAAAAGATTTGTTTTCTCGTTACAAATAAAACACGCGTGGCTAAATTCCCATTTCCGGCACTTTTAGTACGTCCTAGAAATTGGAAAGCACAGTAAGTAACCGTTTATTCGGAAGAAGGCTTTTCTTTTTCTTTTTAATATTTATTTAGAACAATACTGTTGCAATCCGTTCGCGGAGAATCTCTGCTAATGCGTTTACATTTCGAAAACAAAAGTACCTTTTCGGAAACTACCGTTTTGCAAAGTAGACAAAGCACTGCTTCGCTTCATTTGTTGTTTTTTTTTTTCGCAAATTTTAGTGCACAGTTTAACGTCACACGGCGGCAACCGGAAATAATTTTGTTTGCCATACCGTAGCCTCTTCTCGCCGCGCTTTTTTTTATTTATTTTTTTCTTTCACGCGCCCCAACTACAAAACGAACGTCTGGAAGAGGCTAGCCATACCGCGAAAGAAAACCAAATTAAGGTGGCTCAATACAGTTTCCAGCACTTTCCAAGACGTAGATTATGATTTAAGGTGGCTCTGAACCCCACGTACAGAATTTTTTAAACTTTGCCAAAAATTGCATCTTATCCTGCTTATCAAAATTCTATAAGAAGAAAAAAATTTCACCGTGCCATTTTAAGCTGAATTTAAGGGTGTTTTTAGCAGGTCATAGTGTTGCTATGGTAACATATAGTGTAACGAAAATAATACCAACGTGTTCACGAGTGATTAGGCAGTTTTTTGATACCATGAATGTAGCATCAATTGACAAAGAGTGGTTATAATAACCCATCATAATCTTCGTCTTGGAAAGTGCTGGAAACTGTTTTGAGCCACCTTAAATTGTTATTTGTAAGTGTGCATTCATTTCATTCATTTTACCACTGGGTCTTAGTTTTCCGGGTCTTAGTTTTCCGGGTCTTAGTTTTCCGGGTCTCAGGTCTTAATTTCCCGATGTTTCATCTTGAACTACTATTCAGACGCGATGACTCACGTAGAATACGGCTAACAATAACTCTTTAAATATTAATAATGACTGTAAGGAAACTGAAGCATGGAGCGAAACCCGTTTCTGAGCATTTCACCCCTGGGAAAAAAAAAAAAAGGGTCTTAGTTTTCCGGGTCTTAGTTTTCCGGGTCTTAGGTCTTAGGTCTTAGGTCTTAGGTCTTAGTTTTCCGGACACCCTTGTGGTCTCGCGTTCTCCTCGCGCGCGTCCTTTTGCTTTTAATCACCTGGAAACTTTGGTTTTACGTGGTAGTTACAAAGAATCGTTTCGGCGCGGCCCGCACAATGTAAATAAATTTGAGTAAAGTGGCCGAGTGTTCTGAAGTTGCTCTCTTTGAAAATTTTTAAAATAGAATCGAAGATGTATTAACAGTGAGGTTCCGGTTATCGTTTGGGGACAAAAGCATATTTTGATTGTGTTAATTGCTCCTGTCGGATGAAATGTCATATGAATTAGCAAGATGACGTGCGAGTAATAAGTTCCAGGGGTTTCTCATGGTTTCCGACCTTCGGTCCTGCACTATGTTGTCAACACTTCCTTTGTTTTATATTGCGCAATCGGTCAATTCAGATGACCGTCGTACACGTATCCAAGGCTTGCGGGTCATCATGAATGGTTACATTTGCTATTCAAAATAAAAATAGTTCTTAACGAAAAATGTAAAAAAACATACAGAAATAAAACCAAGTTGTCATAAAGCACCCTTCCACACCTCTAGGGGGAGGGTGCAGGGGGTGCGCCCCCCCACCCCCTCTGAGATGACCTGCGGTTTTCTAATACAACTGGTATTCTGCAAAAAAAACTATGTGGTTTATTGGTGTTGAAGTTGAGCAAGAGACGAGTGCACCCCCTCCCAAAAAAACTCCTGGATCTGCCCCTGAAGTGCGACAATAATCCTTAGTTTGTCAGATTATTCCACACTTCCAGACCTCTGAGAAGTGTGGAACTAAGTAAAGAATGACAAAGGGTTCATGACTAGGGGAAAAGTGCGACAATATCCTTACTTTGTCTGACTTTTCCACACTTCCACACCTCTGAGAAGTGTAGAACTAAGTAAAGAATGACAAAGGGTGCACGACTGGGGGAAAAGTGCGACAATATCCTTACTTTGTCAGACTATTCCACACTTCCACACCTGGAACTAAGTAAGAAGTGAAGAAACTCTGGATTTCATGGCCAGGGCTGGACATGGCTCTTTTCTTTTGTTTTTGGGTATGGTATCATATGTATGCTAATGAAGTTGAAACAAAGAAAAAATAAGAATTACCTGAGCTAAAAAATTACCTACAACATATATGGACTACTCACAAGTTTCAAATGCTGCCTGATCCTTCCATCCTTCTCAAAGTTCACTTCAGTTTGGAATCTGAGAGTCTGAATAAACAGGGTTGCAGCCAGCATGAGGCAAACCAAGACACCTACCTCAGCAATTCTTTGTTGTAAATGACTGTGACCAAATAAATAAACAAACAAATAGATAAAAAATAAATTCATGTCGGAGTAGAAGATAAATACCCCACCAAATAATGTGAAATAACAGAGGTGTTTTTAAATGTAGTCACCATAAACACCCTAAAGACCTACTGAAGGAGGAGAAGTTTATAACCACGGCACCAAAAAAGGCATTTCTGTTCCATTGGCAAGAACATAATTCAAGCTAACGTGTAATTCTGTTTTTACTATATCGGCCATGAATAACATAGGAAGTTGAGTTTAAGACAGATACTGCCATTCTTATGATTGCTGAGCTAAAAAAGACAAAAAGTACCTTGTACTTCATGGAAGTGTAACTTAAAGGACAGAGAATCCATAGTTATTTTTTTGGAGGCTTACTAAATAGACTTACTTAAAACAAAACTTTTGACAGGTGAGGGCTTCACTGATTGTTTCTCACATGTAAGTCAACAAGAACCTTATTTAATGATAGTTTCATGGGAGTAATATATTTTCTCGGAGCTACTTTCAAAAAAATTATTCACTAAAAATCTTCAAAACATGTAAGCTTGCATCCAGTGTTTTCTCTTTCATCTGTCTTTATTCCTTTGTTCTCAGAAAATGCATCACATCTCCATCACTTACCACAACCATGGTTATACTTAGCATAACAAAATGAAACCGTCAGCCATGAGTTTTCCGATCACCTCAAAGGCAGTCAAAAGTTCCTGAGTTAAGTGGCAAACGTCCCACCCCAACTCAAGGTAAAAACTGGATTCCCGGATGTAGTAGTCACATCAATTTTAATTTATGATTGGATCAATGCTTAAATACATGTACGTCAAAAAAAAAAAAACTAGAGGTTCCATGTTGGAAGTGAAGTGCTACCCCACATAGGAAGATAAAGGGGTTGGACTGGTAGCAAATAATCTATTGTAACTCAGTTGTGGATATCACATGGTCTTCAAGATCATAAGATTAAAAAAGGAGAGAGTAAATTGGTGATGTATAAAATATATTATGGACAATTTTGAAGTTGAGTTCTGTCAGCTAACTGCTTGTTTTTATCTTCAGCTTTGTCTTCATGTGTGACTATAATTTGGAACCTGCTTATTCTTAGAATTAGTTTCAAATAAAACAAAGCATTAATATGTATCTCAATAATATATTATCTATATGTTTTTAAATTAAGCATTGTATTATGAAAGATTGTATATAAAATGCATACTCCAAATCACATTTGATTTAATTGTTACTGACAAACACACAATAAAGACTTATGTACAGTGAAATATTAAAAAATGGTTTGAAGCATCTTGGATTTAGTGAATTGTCACTGAATTGTACACATTCATTTCTGTTGTATTCATTCTTTTACTTCATGAGATCAATACAAATCAGGGGCAGATCCAGGATTTTTTCTAGGAGGGGGTGCACTCGTCTCTTGCTCTACTTCAACACCAATAAACCACATAGTTTTTTTTTTTTTGGCAGAATACCAGTTGTATTAGAAAACCTCAGGTCATCTCGGGAGGAGGGGGGGGGGTGCGCACCCCCTACACCCTTCCCCTAGATCCGCCCATGCAAATAAGTATTTTAAATGAACAGGAAGCTTAATTCAGTTTGCCCACACGGTTATAAAGCAATTCATTTGTTTCATTCGCCTCGTTGCCAGGTGTCTAGAAAACTCAGACCTAGAAAACTCAGACCTCAGATCCAGAAAACGCAGATTCCCCCCCCCCACCCCCCCTACAAGTAAACTAGAGGTACACAGCTGGAATTGACTGATGCATTATGTTATTCTTTGACTTAGTTTCAAATAAAAACAAACACAGAGCATAATGCAAGCAATGAATTCCCAAAAATGAATAACAACAAGCATTAATATATCTCACTAATATATTATCCGTATGTTTTTAACATTAAACTCTGTATAATAAAAGGTTATATATAAACTGCATACTCCAAAATCAATTTGGATTGTTATTGACAAGTACATCATAAAGACATATTAAAAAAAAAAAACTTTCAAAAAGCATCTTCGATTTAACGTCTGGTTGGGCTCATGGAAAGAAAGCGCTGCGAAACGCATGAAATAACATTGTCTTTCCCCCGCATCCTCACTTAAACGTTCGCTACCTTTCCAAAATACTTAACTTTACAACTGACATGACAAGCCAGTGAGTAACTTACCAGCTGCGTTACAGAAAATATTAGACTGTCCCTCGCACTCGCGTCCGACTCTCGAATACACAACAGTCACGAATGTCTAGCCAAAAGATCGCAGATTCAAGAGTGCTAAGAAACTCTTTAACAAGTTTATCGCCATTTCCTTTTAAGGCGTGTTCAGAAAGAATCATAGATTTTCACTTTCTTAGCGCTAACCGGGCAAAATTCTCAGGTAAAAAATTCTGGCCGCCATTTTACTTTGCTGGGTTAGATGCTTCGCGGTGGGGACTGGGAACTGGTAAAACAGCGAACTTCCAAACTGAGTTCTCAGCTTGTCCGGGATCATGTGCGAGCAGCAACTGACCAAGGACATACAAGTCTAGTCAAATACTGAAATACGCAAAGCGCAAGGGACTGAGCCAAGGTTATTGAGGCGAACGAAGCATATCCATTAGGCGATATACTACCCTTATTCCTTTTCTCATTTTCTTGCATGACCCGACCTTAAATCGAAGCAAACAACCAGATAAACAGTATAAAAAAGGTCAGTTTTCTACAAACCTTTCACAGTTGCACTCCATTTCATAAATTCATATTCACAGCAACACGTTATAGGATTGGGAGGGAAATTTTGTTTTCAGAACCTCTGAATAACTGACTGAATAATTACATAACTACGGCGCCATTGACATCTCCACAAATAATTACCCCTTGGAAACGGAGGCGCTTACTTCCAGCAAGGATTCATTACCTGAATTTCATCTCTAAATCACATCGACGTAACATTTTAATTACGCCCCTTTGACTGAAGCAATTTTGAGTTCTTCTTTACGAAAGCAATAGGTTACAGGATTGCGCGCGAAATTTTTTGTTTTCAGACCAGGTGAATAATGCATGGCGCAATATCAACAAAACATTACTCCTTGGGTTCCACCGAAACGCACCCACTGGCGTCCAATTCAAGCAAGGATTCAATTCATATTCAATTCAATTCAATTTCATATTTAAGTCATTTCAACGTAACATTTAATTACGCCGCTATAACTGCAGGAATTTTGTGTTCTTGGGCCAGTTTTTGCTTGTTTTTACGTGTATCATTAATTTCCGCCAATTTCTTACTGTCGAAACAGTTGCTATCTTTCAATTCTGCCACAGGATTCGGTCCAAATTAGCAAAGCCTCATAGCACAAGTCCATTATTTGGCTAACAGTCTGACAAGAGCAATTACATTTGCGCCAGAAAATTTGCTGAAATCCTATTTAAAAAATCCGGGCACCATGTGGGGACCCTCTGAATGAGGACACAACACATCCGTAAATTTTGATCACTATTCCACACGATTTTTTGGTCGAAAAAGCCTTTTGGAAGATATATTTCATCTTGGCCTTGGGCTTGTCGTCTTGGTCTTTTCCCATTATCTATCGCCGACTCCTACTTTCGTTTTTTACTGATATAATGGAGACTAAATATAACCGGGACCCTCGTTAAAAGGTCACAATTTTACGCGGATACTCGACTGATCGAAACAAACATCTACAAATTATAGCTAAAATTCCTTAAACATAAGGTTTTTTTGGGAAAAGACTCGATTGTTTAACTTTATCACATAGAATCAACCCGATAATCAGAGCAATACAGTTACATTGCGCGACAAAGCATTTTTTCTTTTAACTGTGGGGACCATATTAAACTTTGGTGATTACCCAACAGGGCAATCCAGAGCTGCACAGAGAATTTACACTGACTAAAGAACAAAATGACTTACCTAGCTTACTTTTAGATAGTTACATTTTGCCGTGCTCCGCTAGTATACCCAAGAGGGTCCTAATATAACTGGTCTCCACAAACTTTCTCTGCATATTGTACTAAAAGTTGTGCTAATTCGTCACAAAACATGAATGGAAAAAAATCCAAGATAATCAGGCCTCGCCAAAACACTTAGCAGTGAGAGATAACGCGCACGTCTCGCAGAAACAGCTTTTATTTGGTTCACTGATATCTTTACTTTTGATTGAAATATCAGGACTCGGGTAGCAAAATTATCTAAGTATATTCATTGTCAGGATTCATTGGCGAATTCATTTAGACAAAAAGGTAGTCCATTCATTTTTCGTTCCGTTGACAAGGTTCAATCACCTTCGGTTCCCTTAATTTCTCATTGCTCCAGGACTGGAGCAATGTGGACTACATACCCTTTGATCTTTTTCTTATCTTAAACAGGCTTAGTCACTGCCGCTGCATTGGTCCCCTTATTTTTTATTTATTTATTTATATATTTTTACTGGATAACAATTGAGTCAAAAAGTTAACAGCTATTTTCTGATAATGACTAAAACTATAATTCATGACGAACTCTCGTGCCAAGCGATAAAAAAAGCCGATCTCACATTCTGATCACCATTTCACCGCCCAGACTTAATGACCAACTAGGTAACTTTTTTACCGCACATTCTATTAAATAATACAAAAATTCTGGGGACTATTTTAATACTAGGTCCCATTTCTACCAAAAGTTATACTGTATTCGTTGGAAACGAATTTAAATGCGTCCTTGTCAGCAAGGCTTCAAATCAGAAAAATTCGTATATATGTTACCCCACAGTTTCCGGGACATATTGTGTTCAGATCATGTGGAGACCGCTACAGCACATGTTTAGCATAGTTCTATATTATTACCAAAAATTATCCAGCCAGTCACATTGCAGCAGACAGAGAAAACAGGCAAGAGCATGCAGACATTTCATTATCTTGCACCATATATGTTTATAGAAGTTCTCGCAAGAAAAAATCCAGTTTTTCTTCACAAATTACCCCAAATTGAAAGTCGATCAGTGTCATTGAAACAAACACCATGCATGCTAAATTATTTTTTTAAAGCAAATTCTGAACGAAGTAATAGGTTGCAGGATTGCGCAGGAAATTTTGTTTTCAGACCCTTCGAATAACTATATGAAGCTATATCCACAAAGATTACCCCTTGAATTCAATCGAAACTAACCCACTAGCGTCCAATTCCAGCAAGGATTCATCACCTGAATTTCATATATAAGTCACATCAACATAACAAAAATTTTAATTACGCCGATTTGACCGAAGTGAATTTTGTGTTCTTGGGCCAATTTTTTACTTATTTTTACGTGTATCATTAATTTCCTGCAAGTTTTTCGCTGTCTAATCAGTTGCTATCTTTCCGCCTCAGGATTCGGTCCAAATTAGCAAAGCTTCATCGCCCAAGTTCATTATTTGGCCAACAGTTACATTTGCGCTAGAAAATTTGCTGACGCCCTATTTTAAAACTCCGGGCACGGTGTGCGGACCCTCTGAATGAGGACACAACACATCTGAAAATTTTGATCACTATTCCTCACGATTTTATGGTCGAAATAGCCTTTTGGAAGATATATCTTATCTTGGCTTTGGATTTGTCGTCTTAAACGATTTTTCCCATTATCTATCGCCGATTCCTACTTTCGTTATTTACAGATATAATGGGGACTAAATATAATGGGGACCCTCGTAAAAAGGTCACAATTTTACCCAGATTTCTGACTCAAATGATCGAAGCAAACAACTACAAATTATAGCTAAATTCCTTGAAAATAAGTTTTTTTTGGAAAAGGCTCGATTGTTTAACTTTATCACATAAAATCAACCCGATAATCAGAGCAATACAGTTACATTGCGCGACAAAACATTTCGTCTTTAAAATGTGGAGACCATATTAAAATTTTAGTGATTCATGATACCCAACGGGGTAATCCGGAGCGGCACAGACAATTTACATTAACTAAAGAACAAAATGACTTATATAGCTTACCTTTAGATCGTTACATTTTGCCACGCTCCGCTAGTATACCCAAGAGGGTCCTAATGTTACTGCTCTCAACAAACTTTCTTTGCATATTGTACTAAAAGTTGTGCTAATTCGTCACAAAACATAAATAAAAAAAAAATCCAAGATAATTAGGCCTTGCTAAAACACTTAGGAGTAGAGATAGCTCGCACGTCACAAAGAATCAGTTTTCATTTGGTTCACTGATATTACTTTTGGTTGAAATATCAGACTCGAATAACGAAAGTATCTAAGTATATCTATTGTCAGGATTCATTGGCGAATTCATTTAGACGAAAACGTAGTCCATTCATTTTTCGTTCTGTTGACAAGTTTCAATCACCTTTGGTCCCCTTAATTTCGCATTGCTCCAGGACCGGAGCAATGTGGACTATACAAACAAACAAGCTTACACCCTTTGATCGTTTTAGCTCGTTCTCTTGTCTTCAACAGGCTTCGCCAATTTAAGGGCCCCTTAAATTAGTTTTCTTTTACTCAACACTAGTCAAAAAGTTTTACAGCTTAGTTCTGCTAATGACTAAAAACATAATTCGAAAACGAACTCATGCCAAGTGATAAAAAACAAGCTGACCTCTTATTTTGATCACCATTTCACCACCCAGAATTAACGACCAACTAGGTAACTTTTTTAACGCACATTCTATTAAATAATACAACAATTTTAATACTAGGTCCCATTTCCACCAAGAGTTATACTGTATTCGTTGGAAACGAATTTAAATGCGTCCTTGTCAGCAAGGTTTCAAGTCAGAAAAAAATCGTATAAATGTTACCCCACAGTATGCGAGACATTTTGTGTTCAGATCATGTGGAGACCCCTACAGCACATGTTTAGCCTAGTTTTGTATTATTACCAAAAATTATATAGCCAATCACATTGCAGCAGACAGAGAAAACAGGCAAGAGCATGCAGACATTTCATTATCTTGCATCATATATGTTTATAGAAGTTCTCGCAAGAAAAAATCCAGTTTTTCTTCACAAATTACCCCAAATTGAAAGTCGATCAGTGTCATTGAAACAAACACCAAGCATGCTAAATTATTTGTTAAAGCAAATTCTGAACGAAGTAATAGGTTGCAGGATTGCGCGAGAAATTTTGTTTTCAGACCCTTCGAATAACTATATGAAGCTATATCCACAAAGATTACCCCTTGAATTCAATCGAAACTAACCCACTAGCGTCCAATTCCAGCAAGGATTCATTACCTGAATTTCATATATAAGTCACATCAACATAACAAAAATTTTAATTACGCCGATTTGACCGAAGTGAATTTTGTGTTCTTGGGCCAATTTTTTACTTATTTTTACGTGTATCATTAATTTCCTGCAAGTTTTTCGCTGTCTAATCAGTTGCCATCTTTCCGCCTCAGGATTCGGTCCAAATTAGCAATGCTTCATCGCCCAAGTCCATTATTTGGCCAACAGTTACATTCGCGCCAGAAAATTTGCTGATGCCCTATTTTAAAACTCCGGGCACCGTGTGGGGACCCCTCTGAATGAGGACACAACACATCTGTAAATTTTGATCACTATTTCACACGATCTTATGGTCGAAAAAGCCTTTTGGAAGATATATCTTGTGTTGGCCTTGAATTTGTGGTCTTATACAATTTTTCCCATTATCTATTGCCGATTCCTACGTTCGTTATTTACTGATATAATGGGGACCCTCGTAAAAAGGTCACAATTTTACCCAGATTTCTTACCCGAATGATGGAAACAGAAAACTACAAATTATAGCTTATTTCCTTGAAAATAAGGTTTTTTTGGAAAAGGCTCGATTGTTTAACTTTATCACATAAAATCAACCCGATAATCAGAGCAGTACAGTTACATTGGGCCACAAAACATTTTCTCTTTAAAATGTGGGGACAATATTAAAATTTTGGTGATTATACCCAACAGGGCAATCCGGAGCGGCACAGACAATTTACACTGACTATGCATATTGTACTAGAAATGATTAAAAAAAATTCAAGATAATCAGGCCTTACCAAAACACTTAGGAGTAGAGATAACGCTCACGTCACGCAGAAACAGTTTTCATTTGGTTCACTGATATCTTTACTTTTGATTGAAATATCAGGACTCGAATAACGAAAGTATCTTAGTATATTTATTGTCAGGATTCATTGTCGAATTCATTTAGACGAAAACGTAGTCCATTAAGTTTTCGTTCTGTTGACAAATTTCAATCACCCTTGGTCTCCTTAATTTCACATTGTCCCATGACCGGAGCAATATGTGACCCTCCACAGGATTTTAATGCTAAAGGTGAAAGCACGCGCACAACAAGCTTTCACTTTAAAACAAAATAATTTATTTTAACACGCTTTAGCACGGTTGTAATCTTGCCTCATTAGCAATTTCGTTTGTTTCAAAGGACACGCTTGAGACAATTGAGCGTGAGCAAGTCGAACAAAAGAGCGTGTTAAAGTTTTCAAACAAAAACCCCGTGCGAAAAAGCACAACACGCTTCCAGTGTGCGCAAAAGCACGCAAGGCGTGCTATCTATAAGCTAAATAAATTTCCTCTACAAAAAGGAACCGCAAATGATTATGAACGGCACCCTTTTTTGGTAACTATCGAGAAAGAAAAAGTTCTACCTCTGCGATAGTATCTGATTGAAAAAAAAGTTGTCGCTTGAAAAGTATAAACAGTGAACAGGGGGACCTACTGGATTTATGGGTAGAACTTTATTAGCATTGCAAAATCAAAGTTCTTTCCAGAAATGTTTACTGACGAAGCTGTGCAAAGGTGATCTTAACTTTTCTTAATTTAAAACACATTTGCAATTTTCTCAGAAACAGTGATCTTTCGGACTTATAGGCCCGTTTCAAAAGTCGTGCTACTGCCGCGCCGAACTCAATTGATCGAATCAAATTCGACTTTAGCACGGCAGTAGCTCGACTTGGTTTCAAACGTGGTGCTACCGCCGTGCCAAACTCAATTCATGAATTATAAATACATTAGAGTATATTTAAAAGTTTGCTAAACCTTTTCTTTATTTTTGTGGTTTGTTTTTGGCAACAGCCGTTCCATTCGACTGTCATTGTGTGAGTTAAATTCGACGTCTGAAACCAAGTCGTGGCGTGCTGCAGTCGAGCTACAGTCGAGCCAGCTTAGCACGGCAGTAGCACGACAGTAGCACTTTCTCGCCGATCGCAGCAATCGCAGCGATCAAATAGAAATCATCAAGTGCCAGGATCGCTAAATTGTATTTTGTTTTTAATATGCAAGGATCGTAGTGATTAAATGAAAACTAGCCTGCTTTTCTAGATGTACCAAAATTCCAATACGGTTGCAATGTTAGTTAATTGATCCGGGCGGCAATAACACAAAAAGCGAAACCGGTATTTAAACAATCTATGCAAATTTGTTCTTCCTGAAATACCGTAAAATTCCGAAAATAAGCCCCTCCATGTTTTAGCCCCTCCAAATATAAGCCCCCCGAACCGGTAATGCAAAAAACCCGCCGTTAAATCGCCCCTCAAAATATAAGTCCCACGGGGGCTTGAACTTGGGAAATTGCCCTCAAATACAAAGTAAAACAAAGCAAAATTCCAACTATAAGGCTAGCCCAATCGATTTTGAAACGCAAATTTCCCTCCGTAGATAAGCCCCTCCGAATATAAGCCCCTACAAAAATAAGCCCCTCAATAAGGGCCTTTGAAAAATATAAGTCCCGGGGCTTATTTTCGGAATTTTACGGTATTACAACGCGTATGCTTCAGTCTTATTCTCCAAATTCCGTAATCATCCTGTTGTCTTTCTTGTGGTTGCCTTTTGTTTTACAACCATCTAAACAAACATTCGAGCTATGAAGTTACGGCGACCGATTTAGAGTCATCAGAAGTATTAAGGCCTACAATTATTTAAGTGTCTTTAGTAGTCTGCTACACGGCCGTTTTAGTGTCGTCGCGCAACGCTCCTTCCACTGGAAACGGATGTGTAGCAGCCTATTATTTAAGGGGCGCGAAAATAATTTTTTGTTATGTCGCGCTAGTTTACTGCGTCTTTTAAATGCCTATTTTATGTTGATGCACGAGTGGATTTGTCAACCTCCTGAAACTTGGTAGTGCCGGCTTGAGGACTAAAGTAAAACAAAGCGGAATTAAAGATATTCATTTCTCTGTGCATTACTGCTAACAAATATTCCGGTGGCATAACTATAATTTTCAGGCGACATAAACTTCGGTGCCTCGCATGCGATAGCAGGCCTAGTCCTCTTTGCGATTCCGGTCAAGAGCCGACAGCCCGGAGGAATTGGTTTAGCTTGGTTTACACTGATATCGCGTTCATTCCAGGCTAGACGACTATTAAGTGGTGATTTTCAAATGGCTACGGTTACGATCAAATTCAAAAACAGTCTCAATTGGTATATTTGGCTCACTATGCTGATTAAATCCGCTGAAAACCCAAGCCATTTTTATCATCTTAGCAGTTTTAGTAATCAAGCGTGTTCAGCGTGTCTTACCCAAATTGCACGCTAAGCGTGCACATTCCCACCCTCACAGTGACATATGGCACGCTACAAAAAAAATAAGGTCTAGCGTGTTAAATTTACCAAAACAAAGGCAAGTGAGTCCGTCTTTGTTTTTTCAATTTAATATACGCATATCCGTAATGTACGGCACGCTAAGCGTGTCGTGAGCGTGCTTTCACCTTTAGCATCAAATTCCTGTGCAGGGTCACATATGGACTATATAAAGAAACAAGTTTATAACCTTTGATCGTTTTAGCTCGTTTTCTTGTCTTAAACAGGCTTCGCCAATTTAAGGTCCCCTTAAATTGTTTTTTTTTTACTCAACACGAGTCAAAACGTTTTACAGCTTACTTCTGTTAATGACTAAAAACAGAATTCGAAAACGAACTCATTCCAAGTGATAAAAAACAAGCTAATCTCTCATTTTGATCACCATTTCACCACCCAGACTTAATGACCAACTAGGTAACTTTTTTGCCGCACATTCTATTAAATATGACAAAAATTCTGGGGACTATTTTGTATTCGTTGGAAACGAATTTAAATGCGTCCTTCTCAACAAGGTTTCAAATCAGAAAAAAATCGTAACTATAAATGTTACCCCACAGTTTGCGAGACATTCTGTGTTCAGATCATGTGGAGACCCCTACAGCATATGTTTAGCCTAGTTCTGTATGACCAAAAGTTATCCAGCAAGTCACATTGCAGCAGACAGAAAAAGCAGGCAACTAAAGGACATGCAGAAAATTTATTATCATGCAGCAAATATTATAGAAGCTCTCGCGAGAAAAAGAATCCAGTTTTTCTTCAAGAATTCCCCCATTGATGGCATGAAAGTCGATTGTCATCGAAACAAAGTAATAGGTTGCAGGATTTGAGCGGGAAATTTTGTTTTTAGACCCTTAACTTTGAAACATCATCCCTTGGATTCCATCGAAACTGACCCACTAGCGTCCAATTCCAGCAAGGATTCATTACATGAATTTCGTATATAAGTCAAATCAACGTAACATAAATTTCAATTAAGCCGCTTTGACCGAAGTGAATTTTGTGTTCTTGGGCCGATTTTTAACTTATTTTTACGTGTATCATTATTTTTCCGCCATTTCGCTGTCGAATCAGTTGCTATCTTTCTGCCACAGGATTCGGTCCAAATTAGCAAAGCTTCATCGTCCAAGTCCATTATTTTGGCTAGGGTGCGATAAGAACAACTACCTTTGCGCCCGAAAATTTGCCGATGTCCTATTTTAAAAATCCGGGCACCATGTGGGGACCCTCTGAATGGGGACACAACACATCTGAAAATTTTGATGACTATTCCACACGATTTTTTGATCGAAAAAGCCTTTTGGAAGATATATTTCATCTTGGCCTTGGGCTTGTCGTCTTATAAATGGTTTCCCTTTATCTATCGCCGATTCCTACTTTCGTTATTTACTGATATAATAGGGACTAAATATAATGGGGACGCCCGTAAGAAGGTCACAATTTTACCCAGATTTCTGACTCGAATGATCGAAACAAAAACTACAAATTGTAGATAAATTCCTTAAAAATAAGGTTTTTTTAGAAAAGGCTCGATTGTTTAACTTTATCACATAAAATCAACCCGATAATTAAAGTAGTACAGTTACATTGCGCGACAAAACATTTTCTCTTTAAAATTTGGGGACCATATTAAAATTTGGTGATTATACCCAACAGGGCAATCCGGAGCGGCACAGACAATTTACATTGGCTAAAGAACAAAATGACTTATATAGCTTACCTTTAGATAGTTACATTTTGCCGCGCTCTGCTAGTATACCCAACAGGGTCCTGATGTAACTGGTCTAAACAAACTTTCTCTACATATTGTACTAGAAGTTGTGCTAATTCGTCACCAAAACATGAATAAAAAAAAAATCCAAGATAATCAGGCCTTGCCAAAACACTTAGGAGTAGAGATAACGGGCATGTCACGCAGAATCAGTTGATGTCGTTACCTTTGATTGAAATATCAGGACTCGAAAAACGAAATTATCTATTCAGTATATTTATTGTCAGGATTTTTTGGCTCAATTCATTTAGACGAAAAAGTAGTCTATTCATTTTTCGTTCCGTTGACAAATTTCAATCAACCTTTGGTCCTCTAAATTTCTCATTACTCCGGGACCGGAGCAATGTGGACTATGCAAATAAAGAAGTTTATACTCTTTGATTATTTTCTTATCTTAAACAGGCTCCGCCGCTGCGTTGGTCCCCTTAAATTGTTTTTTTTTTTTTTTTTACTAGATAGCACTTGAGTCAAAAAATTAACAGCTTACTTTCTTTAATGAGTCTGGTAATGACTGACTTAACTGCCAAGCAATAAAAAACAAAGTAACCGCTCTCACATTTTGATCACCATTTCACCAAACAAAATGGCTTTTTCAAACAGATATTTTACCAGAAAAACCGAACTTTTTTCCTCTCATAAATGTAGTTACCTCTATTTATCGCCCAACTGCTCTTGCTATATGTAGAGACCACCACAAGGGACTAAATATCAGTAATATATACAGCTATTTCGAGAAAGGTTGTCGGAAAAAGTGCACTCGACCATCTCGAAAGGTATAATTGTGGGTGGCTTTTAGTGCACTGTTCTTCAAAGAAATTTGAAAGAATGGCAGGAGGGGCCGTGGACGTATGTCTGCGAGTGCTAAAGGAAAGCAATAAAAGTAGGTTCTACAGCTACAGTGTCAGGAACAGTCCATTGATCATATCCCATATTACCTTTTGGGATTGTCGCCTGCACATTTTTCCGACAACCTTTCTCGAAATAGCTGTATATGATGATGATGAAGACGATAAACTTTATTTCAGTGTCAGGTCTTCTAGCTGGCCATGTAAGGCCTACTAATAGGGGACACTAAATTAAAATACTATCAGCTCTAACTAATTAATATAAAAAATATATTTACAAAGAATAAAATTTACAAAAATATACATACTAAAAAAAGTACCGATAAAACGTATTCGGATTTATCATATAAAATAATACTTATTGATTAAGAGGTGTCCTTTTTGTCTAGAAAATGTCATTTATGTACAACATAGAAAGCAGTTTTTACAGCCCTCTGTGATTACCTTTTCAAGATCTACCTTACGAATTTTCTTTTTAAAGCTGTAAATTGATTCTGCGTTTTTTACATCCTTGCTTAATTTAGACCATATTACTGGATACACATATCTTAGACTATGTCTCCCGTAAGTTGTTGTGTTGTATCGACGAATAAAAAAGTCACCAGAATTTCTGAGCCCATAGCGAGGTTTATCGAGCTCAAATATGTCCTTTACGTATGGAGGGCATATATCGTACTTTGCCTTATACATAATTATGGCTATATCCTGCAATCGGCGACAGCCTAGTGTCGTGAGTTTCGCTTTTCTCAAGAGCTCATCGTATGAACTTCTCGTATCGCAGTAGACGGCTCTTAACGCTCGCTCTTGTACTCGCTCCATGTTTCTGCTATCCGACGCCCGACAGAAATGCCACACTGTATGACAGTATGTAATTTGAGGCATTATGAAAGAAATGAAAATCTTAAGTTTGGCTGATGTTGTTAACATGTTTCTAAGCCTCATCGAAACTCCAACCTTCCTAGATGCGTTTTTACATACCTCTCCAACATGCCTACTAAAATTCAAATGCTCGTCAATGGTCACTCCCAATAATTTCATTTCAGAGTGACTCTCAATATCATTGTTCATAACATCAATTTTCATCTGTTTATTTTTACGCTTCGACCCGAGACTCATCGACTGAAATTTTTCATGTTTACACATGAGTAGATTGTCCTTATACCAGTTTGCAATTTCCTTCCCCTCATGGTTCAAAATACTCTCAACGTCTTCGATTCTTTACCCAAAAGCATAAGCTTGATGATCATCTGCATACATCATTACACTGCACTTATCAGTTTGTATGTTATACATAAGGTCGTTCTGGAAAATATTCCACATTAAAGGACCAAAGTAAGACTCTTGAAGGCATCCCCTTTCGGTTTTCCGCCAATCACTCATGGTATCGGTTCCTATCCTAACTCTATTCCATCTCTCAGAGAAATATGACCTCATAAGACCAATTGCACAATCTTCAAAACCATATGCCTTTAGTTTTGCCAATAATAGAGGTGGATGAAGCGAGTCAAAAGCTTTGAATAGATCTGTTGATAAGATCCCTACGACATTACTAGTATCCAATGCTTCTTTCCAATCCTCCATGAGCTTGATAAAAGTCGTCTCGCAACTGTTCTGTTTTCGGTAAGCTGTTAGACAATTGCTCAAATAAGGCTCCATGAATTGCGTTCCTTGGTTGCTAAGCAACTGTTCAAAAACTTTGTCAATGGCGGCAAGAATCGTAATAGGTCTATACTTTTTAATATCACTGTGGTTATCCTTCTTGTGAAGAGGCACCCATATACCCCTTTTTCATTGCTCGGGCCAGTTGCTGGTCTGTATGCATACATTGAAGATGTTTGTTAGCGACAGCGCGAGGACGTTACATGCCATCTTTAGCACTCTAGGTGGAATTTTGTCGTGACCGATACTTTTATTTGGATTTAAGGTTTCCAGGGCCCTAGTAACTTCTTTCAGGTTAAAGTTGCGAAATTTAAACTGCACGCCATTTGTTGTGGCCACTTTGTGTATGTTTTGTACGCTTTTATGATCTTTCAGTTCTTCTTCCGTCAGTGATAGCATGTGTGGGTCACCAATATCATTGGCTTCCGTGGTGAAATAGTCTACGAGACAGTTTGCAACTTTAGTTTGATCTTGTATATATATTGAGGACCCTCGACTGGGGTACCCAACGACGGTTTCCTCCTATAAATGCACTGATAACACGTTTTAGGCTATCCTGAGTATTTTTACATGTCTAGAAATGCTTTCTAAGCGGCACTACAGAATTTTTTCGGTCATCCTAGGGGAACTTGAGTCTTTTCGAAATTACAAGAGCTTCAGTATTATTTTCCCGAAAATTTTAGATGCAATTTGACTTATTACGAAAGTGAGACATTTTTTGATTTCTCTCTCCATTGCATTTTTGAGCCCGAAATTTTAGGTTTCCTTTCTCTACGAAAAACAGCCTAACTTGGGAAGTGAAATGTTAAAATTAAACTTTAGAAAATTGTAGGGGATTTATTAGATAAGCTTCGAAAATGGTACATGAGTGGAACGGTCATCTAGAAAATATTAGCCGTCCTCAAGTAATAGAAAATTCTAGTCAACATTGCTGTTTCGATACGTTTGAATAGTCTTGGAATAATAATTGCCTCGAACTTAACATGGGAAAGACGCAAAATGATTACATTGCAACACAAATCTTTAAAGACTGCAAGAATTCTGCGCAATATTCCAGGCCTTTCGAATTCTCACTTCTAAAACTCTTATGTAATACTATCATTTACCTTTGTTTACATTGTGGTAAGTACTGTTTAGGCAAACAACTACTGCGTAAGAATTGGCAACATGCTAAAACTCCTTCATTAAGCCTTGACGAAAGTGTTTCGACTAACAATTAAATACCATCAAGGTATAATTGCTAGTCGTAACATTTTCGCCGTATAATGCACTCTTTTGAATGTCTGTTGCATATGTAGAAAGATTATCAAGAAAAACCAATCTTCTGCGGACTGCTCAGTTTGTCTAAAGTCGATCCATCTTACATGCTTTGGGCCTGACTTAAATTTTTACAAATCCTGTAATTTGTGCACTTGTCAGAATCATTCTGCTAATGAAAACGAGAACAGCCTGGACGACAATGGCCTATTTCTATCACAGAAGTTAAGTGAAATCTCAGCGATCAAGGGTTTTAAGATATTAGGGGTCTAACCGGTAGAATTGATCAACTACGTCTCATCGTTTCCGAACTGCGCTCGCGTCTACAGTTTATGAGTTCCTCTGAAACCTGGGCACATAAAGATATCGCGGACTCTGAGCTTGAGATTCCTGGCTACAAACTTTTTCGCCGAGAAAGAGGGAATAAAGGGGGTGGCCTTGCAGTGTACGTAAGAAATGATGTGAACGTTATGCGTAGGCCCGACCTTGAAGAATCGACTATCGAGAGTCTCTGGGTCGAAGTTTGCCCACCGAAATCGCGTAGCTTTCTAATTGGGACATTTCATAAGCCGCCAACGTCTTCAAATCATGCGGTCAAAGACTTCATGCCTATATTTGACAATTGTCTTAGGCGTGCTACGGCTGTGGATAAAGAGGTGATCATCACAGGTGATTTAAATTGCGATTTATTGCCAAAAAGGATCACGGAGTCAGACTGTAAACAACTCAAGGCGCTACTGAGACAGGAAAACCTTACTCAACTCATAAATCAGCCCACTCGTATTACTCAATACTCCAAAACACTTTTGGATATTATCTCCCCATAACATTAGAGAGTGTGGGGTTTTAAGTTTGAGTCTGAGCGATGATGACATGGTTTTTTTGCGTAAGAAAGTTAAACTGGATGAAAGCTGCCCCAGAAACGAAGATTTTCAGGAATTATGCAAAATACGACCTGAAAAGTTTTGTGAAGACCTTAGAGGTGTTAATTGGGTTGATAGTACGAATTCCTCCGGGACAGCAAATGAGAATGTCATTTGTGTTGACAAACTCTGGCTCAATGTTAAGTCCGCATTCCTTAAGGTGACTGATCGTCACGCCCCGCTTATCCAGAAGCGAGTACGTGGTGTAGATAATTGTCCATGGATGACTGACCAAATAAAAAAAAGACATTCTATGGCGAAGACTGGCTTGCGTATAAATCTATTGCGAAATCGTGTGACGAACTCAGTAAAGAGGGCAAAACAAACATACAACAAGAAGTTAATTGATAACAATAAAGATGACACCAAAGCCTTCTGGAGAACAATGAAGAAGATCATTCCCGGGAACAAGAGCTCTGGCGGTTCCAAAAATGTCAACATTGACGGTGTGCTTTGTAGTGAAGTCAGTGATAGAAAGAAAATTGCTAATGGTTTCAATAACTTTTTCGCTTCAGCCGCTGTACGCCTTAAGCGGGCTCTCGGTAGTTTTTCGTTTTTAAAATAGAAGCGTTGATCAAAAAGTTAATGGATCAATACCAAATTTTAAATGTGAATTGGTAAATGCGTCGCTGATTGTTAAGACACTTCAAGGTCTCAGAGCAAGCAAGGCGAGTGGTCTTGACAATATATCTCCGCGTATGTTGAACGATACTGCAGTGGTTGTTGCCAAGCCGCTGACTCGAATTGTAAATAAATCATTGTCGCAGGGAACAGTGCCGAGTGAGTGGAAGTGCGCAAAAATAACCCCACTGTATAAGAAAGGAATTTCTACCGATATGGATGATTACCGTCCAATTTCGGTTTTACCAGTTGTCTCCAAAGTGTTGGAGAGGGTTGTACATCATCCACTACATAGCTTGCTAAACGAACGTAAGCTGCTCAGCCCTTTCCAGTGTGGCTTCAGAAGAAACCATTCAACTGAATTTGCAGCTATCGCCTTTTCAGATTACGTCCGGCGCGGCATAGACCTTGGTTTGCTCACTGGGGCAGTATTTATTGACCTGCGCGAGGCATTTGACTCTGTTGATCACGAAATACTTATTAGCAAAGTAGAGTCATATGGACTTAAGGACATTGAGTTAGACTGGTTCCGAAACTACCTGACAGACCGAAAACAACTCGTGAGTTTTGGTAAAGAAATCTCTCCTCCATGTCTTATTAAATCGGGTGTCCCGCAAGGGTCAATTCTTGGCCCTTTACTCTCTGTCCTGTTTGTCAACGATCTCCCTATAGTTCTAGAACAATGCCAGATTCTGATGTACGCTGACGATACAGTTATGTATTTCACCGCTAGTAATGCCCAAGAAATAAGTAGTACTCTTACCAGTGAACTTGCCAAGATTAATGACTGGCTTGTAGACAACAGTCTTTTTATTCACCAAGGCAAAACAGAATGTGTTTATTTGGTACTGGTTCTAGGTTAGCAACTGCTAATCTCTCTGTAAATATCAATGGCAAGGAGCTAACACGGGTTGCTGAGTATAAATACCTAGAAGTAATTTTGGATGTGTCGCTTTCATAGAACGCGCAAGTGAATTATTTAATAAGCAAAGTTAGTAAGAGAATAGGAATTCTTGGCCGCACCAGGCGGAGCATTAGTATGTATACTGCTGGTACAATTTAAAGATCATTTATTCTTCCTGTTCTGGATTATTGTGATACCGTTTGGAACTGTTGCGGACACACGAATACTGATAATATAGAAAAATTGCAGAAACGTGCGGCAAGGATTATCATGCAAACCAACAGCAGTGATGAAGCGCTAGCTCACCTTAAATATGATACACTGGGACTTAGACGGGAGATTCACGCGTTAAACCTTGTGAAGAAATGTCTAAATAAGCGCTGCCCGCAATTTTTAATGGACTACTTTTATTTTAATAGAGATATCGTACACAGAAAAATGCGGCAAAGTAATCATCCCCGTCTTCCCTCCATCAAATTAGAATGTACGAAAAAAGCTTTTTATTATCATGGAGTCTGAAAAAGACTGGCTCGGGTCCGGATCACTTTCCTTTTTGATATGGAAAGATCATGCTGAAATTCTCACTCCAGTGGTAACCAAGATTTGGAAGCTGTCCCTCGAAACCTACACATATCAAGTTCATGGAAGAGTGCAGATAACAAACTTCTCCCAAAAGTTGAGACCCCAAGGAAATAATGACTTTAGAGGAATTGATTTTACACCTGTTATTGCAAGAGAATTGGAAAAGGTTATGTACAAATTCCCTCTTAGTTTGCTTACAGGGAAGGTACAAGCTGCAGGGACGCGTTCTTATCAATGCAACATCAAATTCCTAAGGTTATGGACCACAAGGAATTCAGTGCGGTAAAGCTGTTTCCAATGGATTTTAATAAGTAAGGTTGACACCGTGGAAAACACTCTGTTGTTTTTTAACTTAAACTGTTACCACTCAATCCTTATATTTTAAATTGGTTTCTAAGCTTTTTAACTGATCGATAGGAGACAACGGGTCGTTTGCAATGGTTTTTCTGTGAGATTGGATAAACGTTGACAAAGTTATCACACGTGGGAGTGTTAGTGGGTTTATTTAATGTTTTCATATTAAACAAGCTGGAAATAAGTCCTGTGTCCGAATCTTCCTTGTTCAAATTTGCCAATGATTCTTCCTGCTTTCTTACCCCAGGGACAAAGCAAACTGTCTGTAATAATGAGGTGTTCGTATTAAGCGGGTATCCGTAAAGCCGGGTTTGACTGTAATTTGTCATCAAACGATGTATGCAGAGAACGCTTTTGATTAAGTATTACATAGATGAGCAATTTTTGAGTGCTTCCGTAGATTTATTCGGCGTTTACAAGAACTACACTGTCGTTACGTTTAAAAATCTCATATGCACCGGCTTGGAGGAGTGAAAGATGAAGGAAAGATGAAGGCCACGGCTTGACAGTTGTTGAAAGTGTTCACCACGCTCTATCATGGGCAGATTAATGGAGACATTCTGAGATCTAAAACCCGAAAATGAAGGCGGGAATTGCTTTAATTTGTTTCGACGCTGCCATCGATGGGCAGGCTGATTTCTGTGGTGAGGTACACTCATTGTTACCGGAGCGAGCCGGAGCCACAGTTGATCTGATGCGCCAATATTCGCTTTTTCTCAGTGCTGGGGTTTCCATAATTTCGTTTGGTAAACTTTCTCACCTTACTTCGAGGTCAGTTCCCACACAATGGTTTTAACAATGTTGCAATGTTCCAATACCAGATGGACGAGGCTGCTTGAGCTAGGTTTTATCTCTAAAATCTGCTTGGACGAGTGGAACTCCCTCTCTCTTATGATAGAAAACTTATATCCTTGTTCATTTAATTGTCTATCAAGCGCAGCCATCATCACTCTTAAGCTCTCTGGCTCGAAGTCGTCCCAGTTTTTGTCTTTTACTTCTGCGTCAAGTGTTTCAAGCAGCTTGTTTAGTTTCCTCGGCCCCTTTCCTTTTTTTTTATTTTTCTCTTTGAATTACGTTTTCAATACATTCAGGCAGAAAGATGAACACTTAAGAGCAGATGTCTGTAAAAATCGAGCAAACGGCGGCCACGGTCAAAAATTAAAATTCGCTCATATCTTGTCCATAGTAAGGTATTAGCAAGTAACTAAATGTGGTGTAGTTAGTTTTTGAAAAGACCGCTTCGATTAGGAGAAAATCGACAAAATCAGTTTTCGAGGTCGGCGACTGGAAAACAACCAAATTTTGAGGCAAAATGAGGCGTTCTCAAAACTTCGCTCGCACGCCAAAAGGAAGCAAGTGGGGTAAAATATTCACCTATCAATCAATTTGTTAAGGGTTTTACTGCTAGTTTGGTGGTGATTTCTTATCTTAGCGATAATCTGGAAAATAAACAATTTTAATTTAGTTTGGGTTCTTTTTCAACTGACCGTATTTTAAATTTAGGCTGGAAGTTGCGTTTTAAATTTTAGGCATGTGCTACACCTTGGTTTTACCTGAAACTCAAGCTATAAGCTATTAAAACATTGTGCTGAAGCATATGTAAGAACTGGCTTGGGCAATTTAATTTGAGCTTCAAACGAACTTTCTGAAGTTGAATAAATTTCGCCTGAAATATGAGACTTTTTCATGATCGTCGGTTTGTTGTTGCTCGACAAGTCACAAAAGCTTGACGCCCTTCGACAGAATCTTTACTCGCAATTGCACTTGTTCAAAGCGTTGTATTAGAATATTTATTACCCCAATGTGTCCTTCTTTTCTGAGTAACTTTAAGCCACTTTTTATACCTCATTTGGTGTTATTCTCAACTGATCACTCTGTGCCGGATCGGCTGGCAACCCACGATCGCAACTCGGGAAAACAAGAGAATTATTTCAAAACCTCCGACTGAACTTAGCATATCTTTCTTTATCCTACCTTAATACTCCTTGCATTTGAAAAATCCTAGGCCTTAAAACAGCTGAAATCTTGATAGAACTCTCTTAATAACTGCCAGGCAGGTGTGCTCTTCATGCTTCACACCTTTTTGTGTTGCGTGACAGATCAAAATCATTCGCACCTGGAGGGGGTAGGGAAACCGATGCGCGAAAACGAAGCCAAAACTTGTAATATTTCTTAAAATAAGACGGTTTGTCAATCGTCAAAGATCTTGGTATTTTTAAGTTCAGTGCTCTAGGTTGCAAAGTCTTCGATATCACAGTTCCATTAAAGACAAAAATAAACTGTCCACAACAAAAACACTTTGAGTGAATCGGGTTTTCACTGCTCACAACTGGGTCATTGCTCGCTGAATGTATGGCCACTATGCCAGGTCAAGTTCGTGCTTCTTTCTTCACATGCAAGCCTTCCGGGTTTCCCCCGCAAATGCTGTTACAATGCCTTTTTAACCAAAACCGATCTTAATTATTTCTGACAAGTGCAGTTTTTTCCAAAGGCGATCAGCTTGTCAATGTAAGGGGCTTTTCTCTTTACTTTGATGTCCGTTGTTGGTATATCAAAGTGTTCACAGATATCCTTAAGCATTTGAATTGCAAAGATTGATAGCTTTGAATTTGCAATTAGTTCGCAGATGTTATACCTGTCATAGCATATTGGATGAGTAAGGGCAACCTCTTGAAGAACTTCACTTCTCAACTCGTCAAAGGCTTTCTCATTTTCAACGTTCTGGTTTTCTTCAAAGTCGCTTTCCGTCATTTCGTCATCTTCAAGTTTGCGCTTTGAGGACAGTCTTGAAAAGAAACTTGAAACTTGCTGACTCGTCAGAAATTCAGAACTGCTAAAAAGGCGGTTTCCATTACTGTCTCTAGCAGTCATCATTGACTTGGATACCGAGGCTGCATCTGCTTTCTGGCCGGTTGACTCGCCAATACGAAATTTACTGGATAAGTAGTCTCTCTGCTTCTCTGTGAATCGTGTCCGCTTTACGTGACTAGACTTAAGGGCCCAACCCATAGGTAAAAAAGGCTTATTCGAGAGGTTTAGCTGCCTTCTCACTTGCTCAATCTGTGGTACACTACCAGACTGACCTCGTAGCCTCTCTGCGTAACCAAGCGCTGCTCTGTCAAGGAGTGTTTCATGCTCCAAAGCACGTTCGTGTTTTCCGAGGTCCAGATGGTGCTGTAAAGAAGAAAATCTTTGATAAACTTTCATGCATCCTTCCTCGGGACAGGAAAATGTATGAACAGCGGGTGAGGTCTCAGTCACAGTCTCTTCTTCGGTATCTGAGCATTGCTGGGAATTATCTGAGCAAGGTTGACGCCTGGATTTAACTTTGATAAAGTGTGCATTCGGCATTGTTGTGGCTGTATCCTCATCACATTTCACGAGATCTGGAATCTGCACCAACTGTGGAATACCGAGGTCCTCGAGACGTATGCACTTACCAGGCCCTATTCCATACGCTCTCCAGACGGTCAGGCTTCCGTTGTTGTATACAATATTGGAAATCAAACTCACTCCTGCAATCTTTACATTCAAGGACGGTGCTGGGTCTTGCGCTGAGATGCATAATGAAACGTCAACTCCAGGAACACCTCCCGATGACTGGATAGCGTCCACCATTTCCTTGGCAGTCTCGATGTTAGACCCTTGATTAAGGTGGATTTTCATGTGTGACTTAATTGAAGCCGCCTTTCTATCACATGGGCCTTTACCACCCTGTGCGTCTGAAAAGTCCAAGCGTTTCACAGTCACTCCACTAGCACAGCCTGTAAAGCTGGCCCCCACTATCGTAGCCCCGCAGTGGTAACAGCCGGCATTGTCCTGTCTGTAGAAGACAGTTTTCAGATGAGGCAGCTGTGACTTTAGCTTTCCAATAACATCCTTCATAATGGAAAGCACCACACAGCTGTCTTGGTTGCAGGTTTGGTAAATATGCACAAATGTCATCATCTCCAATTCGTGGTTTTCCGCTCGTCGAGTAGCTACAGTAATGTGTCAAGGCATACCCCGCTTTGCAAACCAATCACTTTGGCTTTCTCTAAACTTTCTTGGCAAGAACTTCATGGCCCAGTCCTGAACCAGGAGTACGGAATTTTCATCGAGAGCATCAGTCACCTCTATTCGGGCTTCATCCTGATTCACACAGCGGAGCAGGTGAGCTTTCCAAGCCCAGATGTTTTGCTTAGCTTGCCCTTGAATGAAGTTCACCTCTTCTAACACGTCACTAGAGACGTTGTTATCAGACATCTTTTCGATTGCGTCATGTATTTCAGCAAGAACTGAAGAAACTAGGTAACAGCGATCACAGGTTTCTAGATGATCGTGTGGGCAAATGATCTGATAATCCTTGTCCCTAGGGTCGCTTAGTGCATAAGCTCTGCAATGATCTGGAATGTTGGATTGCTTAGAAACATGCACCTGTAAAGACATTAATAAAATAAATTACTTACCCTAGATCAAATGTTACGGTTAAGGTGACTCGCTGGTTTTGCACTGGACATCTTTCACTTGGCATAACAAGACACCCGCTGTGAAAGAGAGCTTACAGTGGCAATAAAATGAATTCGATCAAAGAGAAAAGAAATCCATTAAAGTTTTTTCCAAGGTTTTCATCCACCTTCCACGTTCTTGCCATTTTGAAGCTCGCCCCAGTCCTCGCTTAAAGACGGAAGGAATTCAGGTGATGAGCCCTTTGCAGCTCTACCTCAAAAACGAGCAAAGTGCCCCTTACCGGTCTTTCCAACGACATTTTTCGTTAGCCGTAGGTTGAACAAAGTAAAATTCTGTGCACTATCGCAAGCTTTATTGAAAAGAAGCCTGCTTACTTGTTGACTTTTGTTATGCGCACAGTTCATTTGCCTATATATTCATATTCGTCAGCATGTTGCAGTTAAAATGAGCACGGTAACTTCCACTTTTTAAGACGTATTCTTACCTTATTACAACAGTGATCTAAGTTTTATGGAAAATCCATGCATGTTATGTTCAGTTCTTTTTTTTTAATACTAGGGAATCACCTTAACCGGTTCTGCGCAATTGAAGTATTAGCATTAAGCAAAAATGCAACTCGACTTTTTTTAACCAAACGATCACCTCAACTGGTTCTGCGCACAGTTTTATTTCACTAGGCTATTTTTACATTTCTCCTAAATTGAAACTGCGTAGGAACGACAAATCGCATTAAGCTAAAGTGAAAGTCTGCACGCGCGAGCTTTTTCAACTAGCACCAATTAAGCACATAAAAACATTGCTGCTTGAATCATCACCAAAATCCTCTCCTGCTCGTTCCCCAGAGAATCTTGGGTAAGTGACTCAAAGACATTTTTGGTATCTTTGACTGGCACAATCGCTAGCTTCAGCTTGTTAATTGTGAAGTCTAGTGTTATTGCGATTTTTCTTATATACACAGACTAAAGTTATTTTGAAGTTTACCTTAAAGTCGCCCTTTAGATAACGCTTTGCGGACTTAAGTTGCTCCTTTTGTTTCCTTGCCCAAGTCATTCCCATAAATGAATCGCCCAATCTATTTACTACGTCATGGAGATCATCGAAGGCTTGACTGCCAGCACAACTTATATAATCTAGACCCTGTAGAGACTTTCTCACAGAGGCAGAACAGACATTGAGAATTCTCAAGAGTGTACTTCGGCTCAGTGTTGTAAAGCCACTTTCGCTTGAATAAGCCAAGTACTGCTTGACAATGGACTCTGGCACCATCATACGAATAACATTAGGCACTGTAATGACTTCCTTTGTTGACAGTTTTATTGATTTCTGCCCGAAGGGAAGATCCTGGATGACATGGGTGCTCGTTATAAAGTCCAAAAAATGATCAAGTTGAGTTTGGGATACCGCCATTCGTGTCTTGGATGACTGAAGTGATAGTGCTACACCTCTACCCTCGACCAGGATATGCTTCCTTGCTTCACTGAATTGATACCTCGTCAGATTGGGAATCCATTTCTTAAGTGTCTTGAATGAAACCTTGTCTACCATTATAGACAATATTTGTCTCCTGGTTTGCCAGTTACTCGCATTCCTGTAGCACTCAGCCAACGCCTCCATAAGCACTTCATCTACAGGCTCACGCTGGTTACCACTAGGGTTTTCATCGGAAGATTTGGATGCAACAAGTGATTTCCAAAGCTGTCCACTCTGATTTGGTGCTACTTCTTCTAGTACAGCATCAACTGCTTGATTTGCTTTGCGTAAGTGACGACGCCTCGTTCGTTCACTAGCCTCCTCCCATTGCGTCGTCAAAGGAAATCTCACCGGACTTATGTCTCGGGTTTCTAGAAAGGTGTTTAGCATTTCAAGTGGTTTACACTCCCGTTCGACATGTTCATTTGCCTCGTTCGGCGAGTAGATACTTGTTGCTGGGGTCTGTAGTTCAAGGTAGGGGAAGGACGATGGTGTGCTTTCTGCCACTTGACCTACTGTGTCACTTGTTTGATCCTGCGGACGAATTGATGGATTGATTGATTAGACTGTTGACCCACGTTATAAAAAGACATGTTAGTCTTGTAGATTAAGTACAGATAATAATATGAATCAAGTGATCAATCAAACAAAAAAGCAGAATGAATTAATTCAATCCTCTTTTCATATTAATGGAAGATACAATTCGTTCTGCATATCATATACTTTATATACGTACTTGGTATGTAAAATTGGAGGTATCATAAAGTGATAAGTCTTTGAGAGTTAGAGTTGTTTTGACTATAATACAGATTAGCTTGTGTTGAAATTATAAAAGGAGCGGGGGAGGTAGGGGCACCCTGCGAACAGAGCCTCCTTTTGCCTTCTTGATCGAGAAGGAGACAAGGAAGGTCTGCCTAAATCCCGTCAAACCTTTGAAGTCACCAAAGCCCAAACTTCTGAACTAGTCAATCTTGTTTTCTCTTGTAAAACTTTTTTTTTTCGAGTGAGAGCACCTGTTTTTTGATAAACCGATCGTCATAACTAAGCCCGCTGTAGCAAGCGCACAGCTTTTAGGCCTTGATTCGAAACTAAATCCTGGCAACATTCCGCGCGTGCTCAGCAAAAGATCTTACTCGATTCTTGCAGAGTCTTTCTTGAGTACTCCAAAATCGAGCAAGCGAGAGAAAAGCTCTGCTGGCAGGATGAGGAAGAGGTTGAAAGTGCTACTATTTGCTTGCGGAATTGACAATAGTTTCCACGTATTCTGTAAATGCAAAAAAGAACCTTGTTCCCATCATGGTCCATCTTTGAGAGGGATTGGGAACGAGGCTGCTCAACCCCTTTCCTAGGAAAAAGTGACTTGGAGACAGTTACCAGTTAGCCTGTGTGCCAAATGCATAAACGGGTGGAAGGGAAGAGAGATACTTAACAATCCTCGCTTCCTTTTTTTCCTGACTTCAACACAACTTTCGACGTCTCTCACGTATCTACATTGTTCCGTCTGTGTGACATTAATTTGTAGGTCAAGAAAGATTATCCTACCAAAGACATCTCCGCCATTTGAAATGTTACTTCGCAATCGTCAAACGCAACTTCTGCAGTTTTTTCTGTGTCAGGTTTCCAGTTCCCAGCCAACATTTTTCTGCAGTTAGGGCATACCCCTAAGAGATTACAAATATCAGTAAGCACACTATTTTAATTAGGATTGCACGTTCAAGTAAAAAAAAAAAAAAAAAACGATCTCTTGAACATTATTTTTTTGACATTGCCCGAAGTTTAAAACCGAACAGGTGTATTAACGCCTTTTTTAAAAAAAATCAGCGAAAATGAATTCTGCAGATAAAACGAAATTAATTTGATTAATTTCAGCTAAATTATTTTCCTTTGTAAAGATGATTTTTAAGTAACTTTTTTTTGAAGAAGTACATTAGCGTTAGTTCTTTTATTTTTTAGAGTTACAAAAGGGATACAAACCTGACCCAACGGGAAGAAATATCCCACTCTGTTGCAGCACTGTTTGTGAACCTGCTTTGCTTAGACCTCTATCCGCTTTTGGCTTTTTGCTCACGTCCTTACTATGACCTGATAATATTGATGGTATTCTGCATTTGTCCGGAACTCGGCGTGTCCATCCAATACCCAGCGATGCCCGATGAGCTGGACATATGGTCATTTGGTCAATATTTCGTGGAGAGGAAAAGATGGATGCCATCGCCAGAATAAGATCAATTTCATCAACTATGCCATGAAACGCAAACATTTCTCTATGCCCGTTAATATCTCGCTGACAACCAAGTAGAGGAATGCATCCCGTTGCTTTGTTTCTGTCTCTCCTATCATGACCACAGTGGCCTCCCACAATCGATACAAACGAACAACCACTTTCCATGATAGTTTTTCGACGGATTGCAACTAACTGGTTTTAAATTCTCTTAACTTTTATATTTAAACAGGTGTCAAAAACTGATGGCGTCGTAAAATTAAATTAAGTACAGTAAACAGCTAGCGGATGACTTTTCGAAACATTTCAGTTGTAATGAAAAAAAAAAATTACAAACATTTAATAAATTTATATACAATTTTGTATCTTTTGTTCCTTAACAGTATATTAATCCTATCACCTAGATTGAATTATTTTTCGATGTGACGCAACGTTATAACCACTGGATCCCTTATCTGTTTATCTCCTCGTTAATTAGTTTGGGAAGCCTGTGTTTATCCTTCAGGTGCCGCTGTCACACAACTCCTCTGATCACGTTTTAAGACCAAAGGTATATCGGCAGCCCGAAAGTTCGCTATCAAAATTGCAGTTTTTGTGAGACCTAAAATATTTCAATGGCAATGGATGTGAAATTTCGATCGACTGAAAAGAAAGCCGGACTGCAATACTGTGAATATAATAGTTCTGTCTGGGGTTACTTTCAAGCAACACGATTCTCGACTTGGGGACTGACAATCAGCAGAAAACAAGATGCCAGTTAACCAGAACGGGAAAAGCATCGAGGTAAAAAAATGTTCAGTACAGATTTCTTAAATGTAAGTGGAATTGTGAGTTAACTTTCTAGTGGAGGCGTAAAGCTTTCGTGACTTGTTGAGCAATAACAAAGCGACGATCCCGCGATCATTGCAAAGTCTCATATTTCAGGCGAAATTTATTCAACTTCAGAAAGTTCGTTTGAAGCTCAAATTAAATTACCCAAGCCAGCTCTTACATATGTTTTAGCACAATGTTTAAATAGCTTATAGCTTGAGTTTCAGGTAAAACCAAGGTGTAGCACATGCCTATAATTTAAAACGCAAGTTACAGCCTAAATCTAAACTTCGATCAGTTGAAAAAGTATCCAAACTAAAATAAAATTGTTTATCTTCCAGATTATCGCTAAGATAAGAAATCACCACCAAACTAGCAGTAAAACCCTTTACAAGTTGATTTATTGGTGAATATTTTACCCCGCTTGCTTCCTTTTGGCTGGCGAGCGAAGTTTTGACAACGCCTCATTTTGCCTCAATTTTTGATGGTTTTCAAGTCACCGACCTCGAAAACTGATTTTGTCGATTTTCTCCCAATCGAAGCGGTCTTTTCAAAAACAAACTACACCACGTTTAGTTACTTGCTAATACCTTACTATGGACAAGATATGAGCGAAAACGATTTTTTGACTGTGGCCGCGAAATTTCGATTTTGCTCGATTTTTACAGACAGTTGCTCTTAACTGTTCCATTGTTCAATGTTACATGTTCAAAGTGTACAAACTATAGGGCACCAGCTGAATACCTTTGCCAAAAATTTAAAAAAATGAGAACCACCTACGATACCAGGGCTTCCTCTTCTAGATTCCAGTTGCTTCTTCCCAAAACCATTTATGGCAAAAAAGGTTTTGGTTTATAGCGGCACAATTATTTGGAATCAATTACCCGCCGATTTGAGTATACGCAAGTCGATGAACGAGTCGATAAATTTAAGTCTAAATTTGACCCCTTTCGAGCCTAGAGGTTTACCTAAAATGGTGAAAATGGCAAACATTCGCCAAAAATTCGCGAGTATTCTTATGGGGTATCAGGGGTTCCCTTTGAAAGTGCGATTTTGGCGAAAGTGGCGAATTTGACAAAAAAGGCGAACTCCCGCCAAAGTTTGGCGAATGTTCCTATGACATGGCAAAGACTCTCTTTTCAGAGTGGCAATTTTGGCTCATGTCTTCGCAAACATTCAGATGAGATGGTAAATGGGTCCTTTGAAAGTGGCGATTTTGACGATAATGGCAAATTAGGCGAATATGGCGAATATGGCGAGAATTCGCCACAATCTTCGCGCTGCAAGTCAGATAAGATGGTGAAGTTACCCCTTGGAAAGTGGTGATTTTGACAAAAAAGGCGAAAATGGAGAAAATCGGCAAAGCCTTAGCTATAAGTCAAATGAGATGGTAAAGGGATTCTCTTTGAAAGTGGCGATTTTGACGACAATGGCGAATTAAGTTTAAATGATGAATATGGAAAATATTTGCCAAAGTCTTGGCAAAAATTCAAATAAGATGGCAAAGGAACCCTTTAAAAGTGCTGTCTTTGACGGAAATGGCGAATTTGGCAAAAAATCGACCAGCCGTAGCTATAAGTCAAATGAGATGACAAAGTGGTCCCCTTTGAAAGTGGCGATTTTGACGAAAATGGCATATTTGGCGAAAATTGCGAAAATCGACAAGCCTTAGATATAAGTCAAAGGGAGATGGCAAATGTGGTCCCCTTTGAAAGTGGCGGTTTTGACGAAAATGGCATATTTGGCGAACATTCGCCATCGTCTTAGCAAAAATTCAAATAACATGTCAAAGGGTCAATGCCTTAGCAATTTTCAAAAGTTGTCAAAGTTTAATTAAAATTCCAAATGGAAGATTCGGCAATTTGAATGACTTGGCGGAAAAGTCCTTTAGAAGATTAGTAAAAGTATTAGCAAAATTGCGACGTGGCAAACGGACTCATGATGAAATCAGTAGCCGAAATTTCGATGACATATTGATAATGAATAGGTAAGTGAAAGTTAATTGTATTGTCTGAAGTATAATGCTATCACCTTTGACTGATAATCTCTTCTAAGTTTAATTTTGTCACAAACAAGGGCGTTGGTTTGGACATTATCACACTACAAAAAAGTTTTCACATAATTTAAAGTTTGTGGAACGTTACAAGCCTTAGCAATGGATTATCAGGAAAGGGTAACTGTTTTAATCATTATTGCAATTTTCTTACCAAAACTACTGCGATAGCTTTCCTTAACGTCTTATTTCCCATTCTTGCAGTCGTAGATTGAAGGTATGTGTAGAATATTTATACATCAGCTTTATAAATTCAATGAGACTTACATACATACACCAAATACACCATATCTGAACAGAGGTTTACATAAAGTATAAGATAAAAATTCGTTCATTTCAAAATGGCAATTACAAGCTGTGGGATATGAACGCTTCGGAGACATGTTATCCGAAGAACACCATATCTTTTGCATATATTTGGGTGATGAAAAGATGCAGTATGAGTTTGGTTTTGCCCTAATTGACGCAAATTAACCGTTATTAACAACAACAACAACTATATTTGTTAACAAACATTTTACAATAATGGTTAGCAAATTAAATAAACAAAAACTTAGAGGAGTACAAGCTGCTCCAAATAACCATAAGAGATAATGAAAAAATAATTTGTATATGGTGCAAGCGTTTTCGTCACGTTTGCCATTTTCACCAAATACGCGCTTTTCATCAAAATTACCACTCTAAAAGAACCCCTTTGTCGTCGAATTTGAAATTTTGCTAATTTGGCGAATGTTCACCATTTTAGCCAAGTATTCTATGTTTGGTCGATCTTGACCACTCTCAAAATGGACCCTTTGCCACGTCATAGGAATATTCGCCAAATTTTGTCAAGAGTACGTCATTTTAGCCAAACTTGCTATTTCCGTAAAAATCGCCACTATCTAAGAGCCCCTTTGCCATCTTATGAGACTAAAGACTAAAAACTTTTTATCTCAAAGATTTTTTGCCAAAATAGCCACTCTTAAAGGGAACTCTTTGATACCGCCAACCCTCTCTCAATTTTTTGCCATATTCGCCATTTTCGCCATTGCCTGCATTCCTGCACATAGGTGATTTTTTAATTGCTTTAATTTCAGTGATTACTAAAACTACCCTTGCAAGTAAAGTATATTATTCCTCATCCATCTTACATTGGGCAACCTAAATATTGGTAACCAGAATGGCCCCTTTTAGTCTGAATTTTTTTTAAAACAAATTCTAAGTGGCTGGGCATTGAAATCGCGCGTTTCAACAGTCAACGTTTTCTAGGTAGAGCGTATGCGCCTTGTCAATTTGCCATTGCTTTGGGGGCTGGATCTTTGTACCACTCATTAATAATACAAACAGATGTTCTCTACAGAGTTAAGGTCATTTATTTGACGACCAGTCGTCCTTGGGTATAAAATTTGGCAAATTCGTCTTACAATGTGTCTGAGCCGCTTTTAAAGTTTACTCCGGCGCTGAATCCTGCAGAAAGCGCATCGCCTTCTTTTTTCGTCTAAACAGGTTTCTGTCATTCGGCTTGCATTGGCCCCAATAGTTTTTTCCCTTTTTCTAAGATTTATTCAATATAGTAGTCTAAGGCACTCGGGTAAGATGTCTACGATTATCCCACGACCCGTCATACCTCTCCACACCACCACATTCGCTTTTTACCTCATGATCACCTGCATGGTATGTAGGGTAAACGTTGCACTGACTAAGATACTGAGGGCAATAAGTTCTTCCAATCCTCTGTCCTGAGCTGGAACATTTCCTGGAAAATCTCAAATGAGCCCTTCTCTGAAGTGTTTTTCCTTGTGGACGTCGTTTCGGTTTCACTTAGAGCTACAATGTTGAGATAACTAAACGGTGATCAGTTCAGCATTATACACCACACAACGCCTTGGTCACACAAACATCCGCTTTGTCAGTGCATGTTCCAGAGTTTAGATCTAGCATGAGTTAAGGTTGTTTTGTGACGTTTGGCTAGATCTGTTGGTGATAGTTAAGCCCTGCGTGTTGCACATTTGAAGGAAAACAAGATCGTTTTTATTCCATTTCCCTGTGCTGGTTTTGCTGATGACACCCTTCCATTCCACATAGTCACGTTTAACTCTGGCATTAAAGTCACTGAAGAAATGAAATTTGTCGTATTTCACGCGTTCCGGTCCGACTTTGCGGTCGTAAGATCCTCCCTGTCACAGTCATAATTAGAGAATAGGCACCGATAAGAGTTGCTTGTTTGCTATTTTCAAGAGGCAGTTGCACTACCATGAGACTATCGTTGATGCCTTTGGGTAGCCACGATACGTTTGTTACAAGGTTTGGCTTGATTCCAAAGCTAAATCCTGCTTTCCGGCGTTTGCTGTGTGCTTGCAGCCACTCTGGAAGAATAGAATCTGGTTCCTTCGCCTGTTAATCTCCCTTCTACGGCTAGTCCTATTTCCGAGAATGCAGCACTGAAAGTTTTGTATCTTGCAAGCTCTGTAGCAATTAGTGTTTTACGTTGTGGGGAAGCCAACCGTGTCGTTTTTACCTTTAAGGAGCACAGTCATCTTTGTAGTTCTGGTGTTTCGGCCGCTTAACGGGATCCTTGACAACTGCGGCTTACTCGCTTGGGTGGAATGAAGTACGTACTGTTTAGGTTACCTTTTCTTGACCCTTCCTTATGCTAGGAAGTGAGCAGTGCATTTCTAGATAGGACTGCTCTGTCACTCACTGTGGATGCTGCTGGGCTTCACTTCTACTTCGGTCAGTCCTAAGCCATCTGAGCAAGGGTTTGCGGCTGCAGCGGCCAGGGTATCGACACCATGACCTGCTGTCTCATCGCTCGCTTATCACCACAGGTCTTTGGTAGAAGTAACAACAGTTGGTTCAAGACATGACGTGCGTGTAAATTTGTTCAGAGTGTGGAGGAGAGTTTAATTGATATGAGAGCCATTTAAGCTCTGGTTAAATCATGGTAATGGTAATGTATGGTAATTTAGTTGGTAATTATCGACAACGTAGTCTGAGATTGGAACGATGGATCCCAGTGGTACCCCAATGAGCAAATCAAGTGAAGTGGAGGGAGATTGCTTGACGCTGCTAAATTGAGCACGATCACAGAGATATGACTTGGACAATTTCAAAACAGAACCTGCAATTCCAAAACGCTTTTAAGTCTAGATAGGAGTAAGTTATGATTAACGGTATCAAAAGCAGATGTATAATTCAAGAGAACCAATACTACGTTGTCGCCGCTGTTCCGTGACAGCATAATGTCGTTATGTGCCTTCATTAGTGCTGTCTCAGCACTGTGGCAGGACTTGTATGCAGATTGAAGCGGTACATGCAAATCATTGCAAACCAGATACAGTGGAACCTCTTCTTTGGGACACTTCTATTCAAGGGATATCTCCATTCAGGGGACACAAAATCTGGTGCCGGAAAAATGCCCACATAATCTCTCTATTTGTTACCTCTATTAAAGGGACACCTCTATATTCAAGGGACGGGGAGGCTTTTTCTGGGTCCCGAAACCCGGTTTTAACCTCCTTTCAGGGAACACCTTGATCGATAAGTTTCATTGTTTACTAGTCAAATTGACTGCAGCTTTTAAAACTTGAATTATCTCACTAAAATCGATGTACTAAACTTGTGGGAATTCAGCACACAACATCGCAGAGATTATTAAAACATGATTTTTTTATGCATTATCTAGCTGCTTGAAATAATTATCACAGCAGATTCCAAGGCAAAATAAAACAAAAAAGATTTTATTTGTTGGTTAAGTATTAACAAGCCCCAACCCAACCTCCATTCAGGGGAAACTTGCCTTGGTCCCGAGGTTGTCCCCTGAATAAAGGTTTCACTGTAGTCCTTAGGCTCGGCCCTCTTTTTCAATAAGTGTGGAAACATACTTGAGATTAAACACTGGACGGAAGGTAGAAAAAACCTTAGGATAAGCATTGGCTTTATTTCGCAAAGGTTGCAGCATTACGCATTTTCGTTTCCTTGGCATCTCACCATTGGCAAGAGTAAGCTTATAATCCTCGTAAGCATAGATACTAAGGTAGGATAACACCTGGCCATGATTGAATTATGCCGTTAGAGGGTCGAGTAAACACGACTTGACTAACCTAGACTTGATTAACCCAGTAACTTCGTTAAACGGTAGCGTTTTTTTTCAAAAACTTGAATTCTGAAACCCAACTCGAACTCAAAAAATTAACAACAGTTGTAGTCGCTTTCGTTCCATTGGCAGACAGGCCAAGCGTGATTTCCCCGCGGATGCGTTCTATCTTCTGCACAAAGAAGTCAGCAAAAGCATTAGCAAGTTCAGCATCATTACTGGCCTTTGGATAGCAAGCTTCAGAGTTCCTGTGCAAAAGCATATTCACAGACTTAAAAAGCCGGTTAGAATCGGTTAGAATCGTTTAATTTGCCGGGCGGCCAAAAAAAATGGCCGTAATAACGAGATGACCGTATTACCGAGGTGACCGTACGGCGGGATTTAACTGTATTCATAAGAACCTACCCATATTTGGAAACAGCAGAGGCCAAATACATGTTATCACTAAGAAAACACTCTCGGTTATTGGTGTCGACGAAACTGCTAATAACATCAGAGTTCTTAAGTACACGGGATACTGGTTTTTCGTATGTTAGGCTGTTTTCTGAGCGTCAGGTTGAAATGAATGGTCTAGTTATTATCAGAAATCGATTGCTCGGCCACATATAAGTCAGTCAGAAAAAGAATCAACAGTAGATTAGTGATGAAAAGATCAAGTGTACGTTCCATGAAGGTGCGTCGGGAAATGAACATGTTTCAAATCGAATGATTCAAGCAAGGCAGTAGTTCTGGAAGCATATGCCTTATTATAGCAAATTAACGATACACGTTGACAACGCGAAGAAACTTTACGTTACACAAACTAAAAAAGTTACTGACTTTTACGATACTGAATTTTCCAAAAGTGAAGTTTACATACATCAAAATAACGAGAAGTTTTCGAAAACAATGTGCGCCTTACTTTATTTTAAGCGAATTTACTGCAATACAAACTTCTCAACATACATATCTAGAGCAAAAAAAGAGCATTTCCAGTCATACTCGGGGAAGGTTTTGTTATATTTAATAAAGGTGCTGTAAAACAACAATGATGTCAAATAGTTTGATTCAATTCCTATAATAAGGTAGATCATTCAGGTCATCCAAATGAAAATCAGTGAAATCTCTGACGAGAGGATACAACAAGATCTTTAAGCAAACCGGCAAATTCTTCTTAAAAGACAGCTGAAACGATGTCAACAGTTCAGGACCATTCGCTGCTGATGAAGGTTGGCGGCAGACAATGATCATTCTAACAGATTTTACGCCAAGAAGTGTGGAGTCCAGGTACTCAAAACTTTGAAAACTGTTGCAAAGCTTAGTTTTAACATTTAGTTGCGCTTTCAATAATAGCCCTAGGCCACCCAGCATTCAGCCTTGGTTGATGAACAAAACGATAGCCAGGAGGACACCGACCAATGATAACCTTATCTCCACAACGATGTAGCCAAATTTCAGTTTCGGCAAAAATACTACTGACAACCGAGGGAGTCCTGGAGAATCAGAGTTTTGTCACAGACCGATCTCGCATTGACAGAAAGAGAGGAGGTTCACAATATCAATTTGCCATGGGAGAGATAGGAGATTGTTATGGTTAACAAACCGGGGAGAACGATGATGTGGCTTATATGCATAAGGTTCTTACATTTTTGTCTTAAGAAGGTAGGTGTATATTGTTTTCATGCATTTTCATCCCGCTTTCGAGGAAAACGAGGCCAGAAAAAAAGAAAAACAAAAAAGTGTAAGGACGCATCGAACCAGCAAAATAGACTGCAGCACATCAACATTTAACCTACTTATAGCCAACGGCGGAATAAGTTTGTTTATTACATGAGGGAAAATGTGAGAACCTGTATAATTTTGAAGCATGTGAAGATCAATAAAAGAAAGATCGTTACGACCGCCTTGTTGTGTTACTGTTTGTTTTGTTTTAATGTATACGCCTATTTATTTGAAGGGCTTTAAGTAAAGGAAAGGTAATTTCTGATGCAGTGGTACTGTATTTCAGCATTATATTTGTTAACAAACCGGAACAATTAGGTCATCATTACTGATTCAGTTATTATATTTTTCCATTTACAACTGAAGTGAGTAAAATATATTAAAAAGTCCGAGCTCTCAAGTCCGAGCTCTCAAAAAGCGGGTACTCCGGATTTCAAGTGACGGGAATTAATAATCGAAGGATTTTTCTTAAGTTTGAAATGTTTGATTACGGGATCATTGTTTTGCGCGGGCAAATTTGGCAAGTATTTTTTTGGTGGCTTCATTTAGGGATTTTGGGGGGTATTCAAAACAATCTGAAGATTCGTGGTAGTGCCCGCGTATCGCGACCGCCTAGTTTGGAAATAAAGTACAACCAAACTTCTTTTACGGCTGTTTTAATATTTAACGCATTACATTGCATCTTTTCTTGACAGGTTGGTCCAGGGAAAGTGGAATGTGCATCACAAAATTCGGCCAATTTGAAAAAGTCGCTGAGACATTACAATAATTTGAACATTTGTGTGTCTTGGACCTGCAAACTAACGTATCTTCCGTAATAAATGTTTGTGGCGACTGGTTATTTATCAGTTGACACCTTGCATGTTGTCTATATCTTTTCCATGTCTGGGCTGGGGTCATGTGTCTTACATGACGAAACAAACATGGAGCTGATATGCCTTCTTTCTTTAGTTTCTGCGTTGATGGTTTACTCACTGCTGATGATGCAACAGTCGAATTTTCCTCTACTCATTGATGACATTACTCAAGAAAGCACTTTCAGAGTTTTCGCAGTTATTACCCAGCAATGTCCCAATTCCATTAGAAAGTATATTTTGTTGTTTCCTGCAATTTGAACTGACCGTAATAGTATCTTTCCATGTCGTAAAAACACTTTCTTTTTACACCAAATACAAATACATCCCTTAAGGATTTCTACCACCAAAGTCTCCTGAAATTATGACCAAAATTTGAACTCCGATGCGCTCCGGGCATATGTCCACTGAATTTTACGATAGTTCACACCACACCAAGTTCACTAGTGACGTAAGCTTGGGCTGGCTGTACTTTTAATTCTCGCGCTATTTTGAGAATGAGATTGTGGCCGGTCATTTTCCGGATGGCAAGGAGTCTTGGAGACAACGTCTGTCTGCTGGAACAGGTTCATAGCGGTACTATGGGGACTGAGTAATACTTGTTGCTAGTCCGTTTGCGAGGGATGCCAAAGCAGGTTCCATTTGGACAGAGGAAGGGTCCTAAAGAGAAAGGAACGCTGCGATGATCTTTTAAGGAAACTTTTCGCTAAAACATACGTTTTGAGGGGCTCTACCTAGCATCTATTTGAACAGCCAAAACATACGCTATGTGCCCGAGTGTTAGAAAGTAGGATTAACCTTTGTTTTCTCGATCGGCAATCATGTTGACGTTGAGATCGTTTTGCGGCCATCACGATGATGTGATTTCTGAGTACCTGCCTAATTTTGCAGTCGTTCCTTTTGATATAAGGCTGCCTTTATCAGCGCAATCATCGCCCAGAATTCTATTGTCTTGTACGACATGTACTTGCAGTGACCAGTTTCTCAATGCGCGGCATAATAATAATAATCAATAATTGCATAATAAGTGCAGTGTAGCTTTCACAGCTCCATTTTGTCCACCCATAACTTTGTAAACTGATTTTATGACGAAGTGGTTTTCTTTTCTTTTGTTTAAAGTTTTTGTGTTGTGTTCAAAAAGAAGAGATGAAGCTGCACTCCGGAAGCCAGTGCACGAAGAAACGGGAAACGGAAATTTATTCCTTATTTTGAACTTGTTTCTCTCGAAAGCGAAGATCACAGACGAAAAAAATAACAGAAAAAAAAAGGAAAACAAAAAAATAAGTCTAAGAAAAAAAGGGGGTATTAAAGGACGTATCGAACCAATCAATCACCTACATAGCCACTACCCCAGTGCGTACGGCGCCAATAAAAGACTATAACGCCATCGTTATTCACATGGAACTTAATTCTCCGCTCTGCTGATTTTGTAATAGACACACCTGCTAAAGAGGGTATTCTTGATATTTTTTTGTTGCAATTCCTCGCTTTGGAAGTATAATTATAACGGCTTCATCATTATATAGCCATAAAAAAGGGACTATGAGTGGACTGAAGTTTCATTCAGGGAACTGTCTGTATTATAATTATATTTCAAAAGGGTGACAATTTACTGTAGGTAAGGTAACAAAACGTTTATTTAGCGTTGATCCACGCACACATTTAGAGATATATCGCTACAGATGAAGCAAACGGTATATCCAGACACAAATAGATTGAGTGGGAGCCCTGCGGTTCCCTATGAAAGCTTCAGCTTGGGGCAGTTGAGCAGGCCTGAGCTTGGGGTACCCGTGCAGACCAGTCACCCTAGCAACGCAACCTGGTTCTCTTGCTCTTCCAAAATTTGGCATGTAGAATTGATTTAGGTTTAAACAAACACGACCACATCACTGAAAGCTTGAAATCTCTGTAGTGACTTAGCGTGAATGACTTTTTAGACTGCTTTTAAATGATCTAGTAATGGTTCATAAATGTATTCACGACCACATACCCAGCCATCTTACTGGAAAATTTATTCAGCGCTCGAAGATTCACATGTACAGAAACACTACACGCACTGGTGAATTAGATCTACCACTCTGTAGGCTGAAAACAAGACAACGATCATTTGCTTTTCGAGGTGCAAACCAAACGAGATTAAGCGAGCTACTGATGACAAAACGTTTAAGGCAAAGGTCTGTAATTATATGCTAAGTTTGTGTAAGTATCTATTCTTAGTATATTATGCATTTTAATATTCTTTTAGATCTTAATAATAGGATATTTCTGTAATTAGTTATCAGGGAGCTGTTATTATAAAGTATAGACGTATGTAACCTAGCTAATTGGTTGGATTGTTGTTCGATTGGTTTGGAACTTGAACATCATTGAACTGGAACTTTTCGGTGAGTTTGATTAATTGAATAATGCGTGAGTTTGATTACTGAACTCGATTGAACCAATCAAACTAAATCAATTTTGTTCGGCAGAATTAAGACAATACGGTTTGAAACTCAGTGAGCATTTAATTTCAATTGAATCAGAAAGATTCCCCTCTTAGGCAGGAGTGAAAGACATTTCAATTGACTAAATTGTAAAGTAGTCGATAAATCCACAATTAATACTGGAGGAAGCGATTAATGAGGGTAACAGGCATACCAGACTTTCACTTTAACTTTGATGGTCAATGGCCAATGCAATAGGCATGAGTTCAGGTTGCAAAGTCCAAGCTGGCAGCTGCTGGGCCGGTATCAGTTACCGTAAGAGCTGGATCCTTATTTCCCCTTTTCTTCTTAACAAATTGTTAAGAAGAAAAGGGGAGATATGAGCTTTTGATCAGCACTGGCCATGAAAAAGCACTCGTCAGGTAGCCTTTAACTAACTCTTCCAGAATTTTTAGTTTCACGCTGGGTTTCATGTTTTCCGCTCTCTGCAACATCTTGCCTGCATGCATGTATATGTTGTGGTTCAACTTTATCCTTGGTTCAAATTTTCTTTTCTTTTGTTTTTGGGTATGATAATGTATGATAATAACATGGTAATTAGTTTGAAACAAAAGAAAAGAAAATTTGAACCAAGGATAAAATTGAACCACAACATATACTTGTGTTTGAAACTGAAGCCATTATAATATATTTGCTAACTGCAACCCCTTAATTGCTTAAAACCAAATGAAACTTAATGCTTTGTCTACAATTATTGTTCGATTATATATGTTTGATTGCTTTTAAAGTGTTCGATTGTGTGCCATTGGCTAAAATTTTGGGTGAGATTACCTTAACTCAATCAAAGTCAATAGAACGATTGCAGTTCGACTGAGTTTGATGAAAGAATGTTAGATTGGCTACTCCGGGAAAATATTGCTAGTCGAGGTGGGCAGTGCTAGTCGAGGTGAACAAGGGCCACTACTTTTTATTTTTTCAAAGGTTGAATCGCCCAAGAGAGGAAAAGCTGTGTATATATATATAGATAAGCTTACATGTATAATTACAGGCCCTGAGTAGCCTGCAAAAACATTTGCTTCTCCATGCTCTTCCCCGCTGGGGATGTTTCGCGTGGAGAAACGTCTGTGACTCACGACAGGAATTTCATACGGATGACGTAAAATATGTCTAGAATTCGGTCAGAAGCCCTGATTGGTCGACGGAGTAGTTACATTGTTTTAGCTATTGTTTACGAATGACAGAGAAAAGACAAAAGGCCACAAAGGTCAAATGTAAACGCGATGAATCACGAACAAAACAGTCAATATATGTGGAATATAGTCTTCTCTAGAACAAGCATTTGAGTTTTACTGGTTGTTTGTAGATGAACACAACACTTTACCAAAATCGACCAGAAGGAAACTAAAATTGAATAAATTTACCTTTTGAACCCCATGACTACCGGATTTATTAAGTAAACGTTGATTTGCGTCATCAGTATGGAATTTCTGTCACTGAGTCGCAGACGTTCCTCCGCACGAAACGTCCCCAGCGGCGAAGAGCGAGGAGAAACTGATGTTTTCGCAGGCTAGGCCCTGAGGGCCTGTTTGGAAATTTTGTTCATGTCCATTACAGTCAAACCCTGTTTACTACGGACGTTGAGGGGGGCCTATAGAAAGTGTTTGACTATCAACAGGGTGTCAGTATTAATATTAAGCAGGTTGAATTTATAGAAAATGTGAGGGACACTAAAAACTGTGTGGGGGCTCATTTTCGAACAGCGGCTGGTAATCAAGCCTATATTTTTAGCCATGTGAGACTTAAACTATGATAAATGACCGTGAACGATGAACTTGTTAAAAATACAGATAGGATTCAAATAAACAACAGTTTCTCATAAAAATGTCTGCTTTAGTGGTCAGTACCTGATGCAATGCATGAAATCTCATTCACCTAATAGATGAATCTTTTATTTTAATATATTAACTTCACATATTGCTGTTGATGTCTCAATATATGAAACATTTGTATCAGTCTTTTTTCACATACACATCCAGTTACACTTAAAAATAACAGTGTTGGGTTTTATACTTTCGTGAAAAAAAATATATTGTCAGAACAAACAGGTTTTTGGCATTTGCAATGTTTTAGTGTACCTGGACAAGCTCCCGAAAGTGTCCATTTAACCCTTACATGGGCACTAACGAGAAGACACCTTTTTCATGTCTCAAGGGTGTCCAAATACAAGAGCTTTCATTTGCACAACAAACATTAACCTAACATTGGTGTATTTGAGTGCGGTCAGTTAAGGAGTTTGTTGTTAATTTGTTGCAACTATTTTAGTTTTAAAATTGTATTTAAAAGAATTACATGTAGGAATTACATTTTATTTTGGTTATTTGAAGTTGAAGTGTCTACTTTATAAGGTTTTTGGCTTTTTTTTAGTTTAACTGCTGGAATTTTTTGTACCAAAATATAATAAAAATGGAATAAAACAAGACTGTAGGGTACCCAGGGCTTTTATTCATTTCTGATCTCTTTTTATTGCTCTACTAATTTGCTGATATTACATTTCATTTCAGGTGACTCCCCACTTCTGAGAATGTGCTGTGGGGTGACTACAGCAGTCTCTTCTATTTTAAGTTCTGAAGAAAGTGCTCATAACTTATGGTGACTTATTGTGGTGTGAATCCTAAAACGTCACTCTGAGAACTGATAAGATCATGTTACTATTTTATGGACAGAGAGAGATAATAAGTAACCAACAATTCTGACGTAAAGTTAGCAGCTGGACGTGATATTAAACAAGTGATGCGTGGTCATCGATGTGCCATTCCTGCTTGAAAGAAAACCTCATTAAGGTTTTTGAGAAACTGTAGATAAATACAGAGATCTGGGGATTACTGGGTCATGGAGACAGAAATGGCACCAAATTGTCATCAGTGCCTCATCTGAGGTGTTGTAAAGAAGGGACTGGAAAAATTTATTTACTGGGCCCATCACGTAAGGCAGTGCCAACATCTGGGAACTACAGAAGATCAATCTGTCTCCTTGGAACAAACCACATATTACTCAAAGTTCTGTCAATAAAGAGACATCTTTCCCTCATGATCAGTGCCTTCAAGGTCTGGACACCGACAGAACTAATGGCACTTTATAGGAGTTGTACAGAAAGGATAGTGCATATAAAAGGAAAAAAAATATAAAAGTGATGATGAAAATTATAGTAATAATAATAATAATAATAATAATAATAATAATAATAATAATGATAATAATGATGATATTGTTAATAATAATAACAGAAGAATTATGGTTATTATTTTGTTGGTCTGAGACACAGTGTCACCTTTCGTAAAACAGCTCCTGCACTTCATGTAGTGGCTATTTGTTTAGAAATACACCTACATGTACATAATGAGGACCCCCCATGAGTCCGTTAGCAGAAACATGTACTGATTGATATCCATCTCTGATATTAAAAAGAAACAAGTTAAAAACAATAAAAACTCGTGTTTCAAAGATTAATTCGGGTAGGCTCTAATGTTTTCGATCTGTAAATCTGAGTCAACAAAGTCTAGCTGTCGTCTTCTCGATCTTAAGCCTCCCAAGCATAGTATCGCAGAGCGTACGGTGGTGATAAACACTTTGGCTCTTATCCAGGAAATTGCGCTTGAGTAACTTTCTCCCTTCTTATTAGTGATCAGCTCCGCAAGTCTGCTGTGGTACTAAAGACACTCATTCGCCATTCCTCCTGTGGTTGTAAAAATGAGGATAATAATAATAATAATAATAATCTCAAACACTTGAACATTGCCAGAACACTTAAGATAAATACTTAGAGCGCTAAGGACACCAGATTTCAAGTTTTTTTTTTTCTCCAGAAATCCAGAAACACAAGTGTCGCAAAACCTGTATTTTGCTGATTTTTTTACGTAGACGTATAAGAGTTTGATATTACTCTAAATGGGCTTTGAGTGGAGATAATTATATCATCATGTCTTTGCGTAGGTTTTACAGAGTATAAGAATTTAATACTATTCTAAATTGGCTTTTTAAGTGGAGAGAATCATATCATTATGTATGTTAGGATTGTATCAGGTTTCGTACCGCACTTTTTCTACTTCTAAGTGTAGCTTGTCAAGTGGTGTAGGTAAGGTTATGCGCCCTATACTACTTATAATGTGGACAGCATTCTAACATTTTATACTGCGAGATAATAATAATAATAATGGTAATTGGAGTATCCTAGGTCACAGGCTCTGACCCAATTAATACTCTGCAACATTTCCTGCATTGTGTGGCGATAGGGTTATAATAATAATTGAATAATAGTCATGATGATGTCACCTCTTTATTAAGATTTTTCACGGAAAACAGGCTCTGCTTTTGGTCTGTAGTGGGCTGTGGTATTTTGAAATTAGTTTTATTCATAAAAAGGACCCCCCAAAAAAAGTCGGCTTTTAACTGTGGTTCACAGAACACACACACCGTGAGTCCTCACAAGAAGGTGAAAAAGCAACAAACTGAAGAGAAGTATTTATTTTTCACAAAGCACTTTAAGAGGCGCTCAAAAAGCTATAAAGATACTTGCATTAAACGCTAAAGTTGTTTTCAATTTAATACACTCGGTAATTCCTAATATAAGGCAGATGGAGTCTGTACCTGCATTACACACAGCGTGTTTGTTTTATGTAGAATTGTAGTGTGTAAACCACTAAAAGATGTTTTTTTCGTTAACGTAAGTGTCTGAATGGTTTTCTTGGGCATCTCTTAATGTGCTTCAGGGCAAGAAAATAATTTTTTTGCAGGTTCTGTTTTTTACCTTCTTGTGGGGACTCAACTTGTGTGTTCTACTGACCCAACTTACGGGGACCCTTCGGGGGTCCTCATTATGAGGGTCTAGTTTCAAAGAGTTACCTATTTAAGAGGACTTTTTTTTGTGGGGACTCGGAAATGTCCCCATAATTTGAACAGACCCCACTTTCCTGGTGTGTTTTCATATGAATGTCCCCACAAGTGTGCAGGGGTGAG
>NC_133205.1:19115246-19147746 GCF_958299795.1 Porites lutea | reverse complement strand
ATTTTTGTTGGTAACATCCTTCTTTTGTGGAATTCGGAAAAAATACAAACAAATCCTTATTTATTTTATCACTTTTGGCGGCCTTTACTACTGTATTGTTAATATAAATAATTACATTTACCGTCATGGTGTTTCGCGACCTTTGAAGAAACCTATTCAATTTCCTATTGAATAGGTTTCTCCCATTGAAGAAACCTTGAATTCTGATACTTTGACTTCGGCGTGACTTCATAGAATGCCCAAGATAGAAAAGAAGGAATTCATGACACACGTTGTTCCTACGCATTGTGGAGACCCTTTGGGAAAACAACAAACAGTAACAAACAAACAAAAATAAAGTTCAGACGAACTAAGAAATATTTCATCTCAAAGTTTTGTTATTGAGCGTATATGTTGTGGTTCAATTTTTTTCTTGGTTTAAATTTCATTTTCCTGTGTTTTAAACTCATTATCATACATTACCATACCCCGAAACTGAGGAAGATAAAATTTAAACCATGGATAAAACTAAACCGCAAAATATACATACCTTTTTCGGTCGCAGTTAAAGATTCCTAGGTCTACTTTAAATCCTTATGATTCTAAAGATTATAAAGGGCCGAGGAAGACCGAAGTATAAGGAAATAGAGAGTAGCATATTATTACAGGTTTGTTTGATATCGCCATCTTTACAATTGGAATGAATTGCGAACATGTTCGTTTTGTTAGGAAACCCTGTATACAGCCGCTGGTTTCTAGATGGCAGTGATCCAGATGTGGAGTAAGTTGGATCATATATATATTGTTTGTTCAAGGTTGGGGGATGGGCAGGGGCGGAGATGTGGCGTTTAACTTATGCCTTGCCCTTATTTTCGGATTTCTCTTACCTTTTTAACTTTCTCTAACTCTTAAATATATTTTCTGATTGATCATTCTCTCCTGATGACATCCAGGTTTCAGCATCGCCTCAAACTTATGCATTTGTCTTTCCGACTGCTGCAGGTGGCATTACACTCATAGCGTTATCTGATTAAATTTTTGTCTTATTGCATAGGATTCGAGGGTAAAATAGTGGCTTGTATGTTCCTATGACGGGTAATTCTTTTACTCACAGCTAGATTCTATTTATGGTTTTGGTGATCTTACAGGTATTTTGGTACCGTTAACCATACTGAAGGCTGGTGTCTTGGAAGCAAAGCGGCGACTTTCAGTCAGAATGGTTCCTATGCTACTGTGCCCAACATTAACATAACAACCTGTGACTTTACAATTGCATTTTGGGTAAAGTATATTGGTGATGACGGGCCTATACTGGCACTTTGGTCAAAGGGTGGAAAACTATTTTACGTTACAGTCAAGAAATCCCGTCTTCTTTTATCGATAGACAACACTTTCCACTTACAAATCAGTTACTGGAATCACGTAGCAGTAACTTGTCAGCTGCATAAGATCAAGGTGTTCGTTAATGGTACGGAGGAGGCATTGATAGACCAATGGAATGAGTATTACTTTTCATCGTTAGGCCATCATCAGCCAGAGTACATCATAGGGAATGAACCAGGTTTAGTTCAGATGCCAATGGCAAATGGGGTGTTTGCTGGAGCAGTCATGGATCTTTATGTGACTGGAATAGCTTTATCTGCGAAGCAGGTCTCTGACCTGAGTAAAGGTGAGGGTAGTATCTATTCAAGGGTAAGTCTTATTCTTCGACTGCAGTCTCAAATTCTCAATAGAGGTCTGTTGGATGTTAAAATGCGTATATTGTTCTTTTACAGTCTTTGCTTGACAATATAAGGGCGGCTTGGAACTTTTAAAAAACGCAAACTTAATTATTAAAGTTATGCGTGGAAATAAACAATTAATTGTAGTATTATTCTCATTATTTAAAGGCAAACCAATTACACCCATAATAATCAAAGAAGAGTCGGAAATACATGGTTGCAAAGTCAATGTAACATGGAGAAGAAAAGAACTGTGCACCATAACGAAGAGCACTGTACGCTTCAGGGAGATAAAGCCTCGAGGCGATGAAGCAGAATGGACAGAATATAATGTTTCTTCAACCACCACTTATCTCCTATGTCTGGAATGCGGCAAGAGATACGAAATTGCAGTATCTTCTTGGTTTGAGGAAGTTCAAAGCGACTGGTCAGTCTCTTGGAAATTTAAAACCCGTTCTGCAGGTGCGACATTATCTTATGTACACTGTATGTCCAATAGCTGGTAGCTATAGGGATTTGGTATTTGACATGAAACTATTTCTAGTCCGGCAAACCTCTGCAAGGGGCCATGAGCGGAGCGGTCACCTCTTTTTAGGGAAGCGGATACCCCTTTCAGCTCCCTCAGAATCCAACAAAACAAATCAAGACTGAAATTTATCACGAGAAATCCTTTGATGTTTTAATAATAATAGCAACAATAAAAATGAACAGATTAGCCTCCGCGTATGGGAAAGTAATATGTAATTTTCATACTTTTAACGATCGTTCTCCTCCAATTAGTCTGTCTCGACGTTGTATATTTACATTTTTCACGGCATCTTGACTTTTGGGCCTGCAGTTGGCAAATTAGCGACGAAGCCACCGTAAATTTAACAATGTCTTTTATCTAAGCCGCTTTCACTGAATGAGGTGAAAAAGCTTTTAAGAAACGTTTTCTTTATTATCATTGGGAAAGAGGTTGTAGTGTAGTCAATTAAGCGGAAATGATTCATAATATAGACTATTTTAATAGTCTATATTACGTAAAATCCTGTTAAAGTTCAGAAAAACTTCTGGGTTGGTAAATTTTTGTTTATACGTTTCGAAGTTATTATTGATCTAAGTCAGCCCGGTTACTTTGACACGCAACCTCCCTTCCCCCCCCCCCCCCTTCATCCTTCCCCCCCCCCCTTCACCCTTCCCCCGACCGGCAAAACTAAGCGAGGAGCACAAAACTGATGTGACACAATCGCTGTTTTAGACTTTGACTCGTCTATATACCGTAAATACTTGATTGTCGCTCAGCTTAGGATAGCTTTCCTCCCCCACCCTTACTACTGATGGTGCGTTTGATAGAACTTATCCTAAAGGAAAACATTCTGGATTACTCTGTAATAAACTTTACAAAATCTATCGTTCTGTTTTCAAATTAAAGATGTTACAAAGATGGCGAAATGGGAAAAGCAATGATCAACATCGTTGACAGGAGATAAATCATTATTTTTTGGTTTTAATTTGTTACGTTTTGTTTCGTTTATTTTGTTTATTTGTTTTTTTTTCTTTTGTAGAAGACATTCTAAAGCAATATCTGAAGGACGAAAATTGTCATGACCATTTTCCTTTTTCCTTAATAAACAACAATGTTGGCCAATATTCATACGGTTTAAATTCTAAAGAATTGTATATGAATTTCGAAATTAAAAAAAAATCGTTGTTGTGTGTTCAAGTCCTCCATAAAACGTAAAATTTGGCAGTTTTACGCCTTGGTCGCACTGTGACGGTAAAGCACTGGGATGTTACTAAAACGGGAAACGGAGAGCAGGGAACGAGAAAAGGGGGATGGGAAAATGAAAAGTGGGAACAAAACAGAGATTTTGAAGGGTTGAAGTTAGGTTTTGTTCCCATTTTTCATTTTCCCGTTCCCGTTCCTCGTGCGTGTTCCTTGTTTTGGTTAAATTCTAGAGAACTGTAAAAAAAAAAAAAATAAATAAAAAAGCGTGCTGCACCCCAGGGGGAGGGGGGGTACTACGGATTTCAAGAGACAGGGATGATCGAATAGGGCAAAAAGGGAGACCTAAGAAAATCCCTTGGGCTTAAAACACCCCCCTCCCCCCAAAAAAAAAAAAACCTGGACCAACATTTAACCGCCGCCCCCCCCCCCCCCACCCCACCGAAAAAAGCAATAAATGATATAACACCCCAAAAAATCCGTAATTAAATTAAGCCACCCAAAAAATTACTTGCCAAAATTCTCCTACCCAAATAAAATCCCGAATTCGAAAATTTCAAACCCCAAACAATCCTTCGATCATCCCTGTCACTTGAAATTCGGAGAAACCCCCTCCCCCCCCCCCCCACCCCCCACTCAAGCAGCACGTACAAAGTTGTTGTTCTGCCGATACCAACCTTACACTTTTTGGCCCCTCTCGTTGCCTTTTTGCTTATTGATAACCGACAACGTCTGCCATTATCCTTGTTGTTGTAATTATTCCGTTTTATGCTCCCAGAAGCATTAAAAGTAACAATGAAAGCAATAAGAAAAAGATAAAGATTACACACGATATAAGTATTCATATCCCCAAAATAAGTTTAATGGAACGTATCCTAAGCAGGCTCCCGTGTTTGTTCTGTTAGGAAACCCCGTATACGGCCGCTGGTTTCTAGACGGTAGTGATCCAGATGTAAGGTTAGTAGCGGTTATCAGGAGCCCATCCTGCGGTTATACATATCTAGTATGTTCAATTAATGTTGCGGGCGGGGGTGGGAGGAAGAGGAAATGGCGTTGGATTCTTATACCTTACCCCTATTTTCAGATGTCGGGTTTTTTTTCAACCGATTTTGCGCAAGAAGCTCTTCTTTGCTTCTTACTTTTTTCAAACTCTTAAATAAAATTTCAGATCGACCATTTCATATGACATCCACCACATCCAGCACTGCTTTAAACTTATGCATTTGCATTTCTGACTGCTGCAGGAGGCATTATACTCAGCGTTGACCGGTTAAATTTTTGTCTCTTAACGTAGGATTATATTCCAGGGTAAAATAGTGGCTTGCATGTTCCTATGATAGGTAATTCTTTTATTCACAGCTAGATTCTATTCATTGGTTTTTGTTATCTTACAGGTATTTTGGTATCGTTAACCATACTGAAGGCTGGTGTCCTGGAAGCAAAGCGGCGAATTTCAGTCAGAATGGTTCCTATGCTACTGTGCCCACCATTAACATAACAACCTGTGACTTTACAATTGCATTTTGGGTAAAGTGTAATGGTGTTGATGGGCCTATACTGGCACTTTGGTCAAAGGGTGGAAAACTATTTTACGTTACAGTCAAGAAATCCCGTCTTCTTTTATCGATAGACAACACTTTCCACTTACAAATCAGTTACTGGAATCACGTAGCAGTAACTTGTCAGCTGCATAAGATCAAGGTGTTCGTTAATGGTACGGAGGAGGCATTGATAGACCAATGGAATGAGTATTACTTTTCATCGTTAGGCCATCATCAGCCAGAGTACATTATAGGGAATGATCCAGGTTTAGTCCAGATGCCAATGACAAATTGTGTGTTTGTTGGAGCAGTCATGGATCTTTATGTGACTGGAATAGCTTTATCTGCGAAGCAGGTCTCTGACCTGAGTAAAGGTGGGAGTAGTATCTATTCGACGATAAATCGTACTCTTCGATCCTTAATTGGGGTCACTTGGATCTTAAAAAATTGAATGTTCTTTTTACAGTCTAGGTTTTAGGCTTTTAAAGATTGTGCTAGCTTAATGTTTTGTCATAATTCGTCATAATTTTCATCAATTTTCCAGAAATTATCGTAATAATTTGCACTTTTGGCTAGTTTTACAGCTCAACAATCATCATGTTACCAATTATTTTGGCCCGAGAGCAGAATTACAGGCAAATTTAAGTAACAAAATCAATTTTTTGTCTGCTTATATTGTCACATTCATTGGACTTAGGTCCCGCAGGAATTAATCAAGATAATCAAGAATTCTTTTTACAGGACTCATCGCATGCGCATAATTAGCTCGATTACTTAAGATGGCGTCAGCGTGCTGGTCGTTAATTCAGGTTTCAGTTTTTGTAGTTGTTAAACAGTTTTGTAGGTTTAGTGGTGTACCTTTCTACTTTCATTTATCACTGCAAATACATCAGTGGAAATCTATAAGTAATCGCAGTATTATTCTCATTATTTAAAGGCAAACCAATTACACCCGTGATAAACAGCAAACAGTCGGAAATACATGGTTGCAAAGTCAATGTAACGTGGAGTAGAAAAGAAATATGCACTATAACAAAGACCTCTGTACGGTTTAGGGAGATGAAGCCCCTAGGCATTGGAGCTGAATGGACAGAATATAAGGTTTCTTCAACCACCTTTCATCTTTTATCACTGGAATGCGACAAGGGGTATGAAATTGGTGTGTCTTCCTGGTTTGGAGAAGTTCAAAGTGACTGGTCAGTTTCTTGGAAATTTAAAACCCGCTCTACAGGTGCGACATTACCTTATGTATGTTTAATAATAGCTGATAGGTTTTGGTATTGACATCAAACCATATCCAGTTGAACCTCTGCTTTGGGTCCACAATAGCCAGTTCTCAAATCCCGCTTTCCGGCTAGTTTTGTTCTTCTTAATTCCGCTATCCCGCCTAGTATGCTACACAGCCACAAAGGTTGTGGGGAGGAGCGTTGCGTGACGACACTAAAAATTGCTGTGTATCAGACTAGATCCCGCCCTAATTTTTTTACGAGTTTCCTGCTTTAAGTATTGAAATATTAAAACGTTATACAATGTTTAAGAGCTTTCTTGCAATAGGCAGCTTTCATGTTTAAGACTCTTTACTTAACCATTAATAGCCTGGGATCAGGCTTCATAGTGGGGAAATTAAAAAGGCAAAAAATGGGATCAATTTTGTTCCCTTTTCCCCCCACTGCGGAGCCTGGTCCCAGGCTAAACCATTAACGACTGTAACTTTATTTTCTGGTTTGCTTATTATTTTTTGGGAGAGCATCAGTACAAAAAAGAAGGTCTACTTCGATCTGAGTTCTGGCCATTTGGAAACAGCCAGTTGAGTTGGGTAGATGAATGTTTCGATTGCTTTACTAATAAATTGCATGAGGCGATGAAGCCAATTGTCTACGCTGCCAACGGCTCATGGAAAGTGTGTATGAACACACTGGTTGGACAGATTGATACAATTTTCTCTTCTATGGAAACCCAAACTTCCAATGGAATAGAGCAGCACAAGCAACTGTAGACAACTTCCTTGCAGAAAGTTTACTTTTCCACCCTTCTTGCACTTGGTCCTCGATTTCTCCCTCTTTTGTACTGCTATTGTACCTTATTCCTGTTCAAAATCTCTTTACTTTCTTCCATTCTTAAATCCACTCAATAATAGGTGCGTGTGACCAGCCAGTTGAGTTGGGTAGATGGATGTTTCGATTGCTTTACTAATAAATTGCATGAGGCGATGAAGCCAATTGTCGACGCTGCTAACGGCTCATGGAAAGTGTGTATGAACACACTGGTTGGACAGATTGATACAATTTTCTCTTCTATGGAAACCCAAACTTCCAATGGAATAGAGCAGCACAAGCAACTGTAGACAACTTCCTTGCAGAAATTTTTCTTTTCCACCCTTCTTGCGCTTGGTCCTCGATTTCTCCCTCTTTTGTACTGCTATTGTACCTTATTCCTGTTTAAAATCTCTTTACTTTCTTCCATTCTTAAATCCACTCAATAATAGGTGCGTGTTACCTGCAATAGTTTGCAAACCAGTCCTTTTTTCTCACAATCGGTTTTAAAAGGTGCGAAGTACAGGCGAAGACTGTATAAAATTAACCGCGTATTTTTCGCGTCTCTCCTTAGTCTAATTCGTTTTTTGACCACACTCCAGACCTTTCCATTGACCGTTCGCGCACACCGTCAGTTACCAAGTACCGGAATAAGACGAAAACACGCAAAGGTGATAATGGATAAAACTGACAGGCTTCATTTCCTTGGCGACTAGTAGTTCCTAGTACATGGGCGGTGTACACCAAAAAGTCAAAATGTGGTCACGACAAATCTTAATTCCCGTGTCCCGCTACTTTTCCCTTACGATTCCCGCATCCCAACCCCATAAAAATAGGAAATCCCGCTCCCGCTCATAATCAATATTTCCACTTCCCGCTCCTTTTTTTGGCTCGCATCTCGAGTATCGCCACAAAAAAAACAGCCAAATCCCGCTTCGCGCCAGACCTATTGTGGACCCTTTCTGCTAGGGGAAGACCTCTAGGAAGTAGACACCCTCTCTCAGCTCCCTCATAAGCCAAGTGGGCAGTAAAACAAATCAAGACGGAAATTTACCACAACAAAGCCTTTTGAAGTTCAATAACAATAAAAATGTACCGATTAGTCTCCGCTTACTGGAAGTTTATCTGTAATTTTTGAACTTTAAGCGACCGTTCTTCTGTGATAAATAGCCTGTCACGAGGCTGTATGTTCATGGCCATCTTAATTGGCCTGCATTTCTACATTTTGCAAATTGACGGTGAAGCTGGCAAAAAGAGACCAATTTCAATATATCAAAAGTCATACCTTGGGGAAATAAAATAAAAGAAATGTATTATTCATTGTTGTGCCTCAAGTGTGAATTTGAAAATGTCAGAATTGTTCTATAGTATTTAACATTTTCTTTTATCCAAACCACTTTCAGAGAAAAGAGGTCAAAAAGGTTTTAGGAAAGGTTTCTATAAGAAAATCACAATCAACTGCAAAAGCGGTCAACTGGTAATGTTTGCTTCCCCTTTAAGGTTACGTTAACACGGTACCGGTCGAATTTTCAAACGGTTGAAAAATTTGACAAGGACACTTCGTTCACACAGAACCGTTCAATATTTTTGCGCTATTCAAACGGAACTGTCGAGGCGTAATATTTCCAAGCAAAGCGAGTAATAACATGACTCGTAAATCCATGTTCGCAATATCTGGTTGCTATTTTGGTATATACTTAATGGTGGAAAGCCACAAATGCACCGGTAATACTAGTAGTTACCTGTAGTTCCTAGTAGTAACTGGTAGTTACTAGTAGTTAAAGGTAGTTACTAGGAGTTACAGGTAGTTACTTGTAGTTAGCTATATTCCTCTCTTTTTCCAGCTGAGTAACCAGGCATCCATGCAGCCACGCATTTGCCGTGCAAAAATTTTGCAGATTTTGTATTCAAAACAGAAGCAAACAGGTAACCAATGTAGCTCGCGAAGCAGAGGCGTGGTAGGGCACGACTTTCGACCGCAGTAAGTTAAGCGAGCACTAGCATATAGAGAACAAGTCTCGTGTATAAATAGTAAACAAAAGCGGTCCGAGACAAGAACCTTGAGGGACACCCCATTTTAAGTCAAACGGCTGCGAAAGCGTCTCCTTTATGCAGATTCTTTGACATCTCCCTTCCAAGTTCGATTTGAACCAGGAAAGAGCAGTACCACGGACACCTAGTTTTATTGAAGCGATTGTAGTAAAATCCCATGGTCAACGGTGTCGAAGGCGGCACTTAAATCCAGCAGTAGTAAGAGTGATACATGGCCCTCGTCCATATTCACGAGTAGATCATTCCTTACCTTTAACAATGTAGTCTCCGGACTGTGATGGGAGCGATAAGCAGATTGTAATTGAGGGAAGAGATTTTTTGTAATTCTGTGACACTGAATCTGAGAGGCCACCACACGTTCTGTTAATTTAAACACAAACAGCGAGTTGCTCATTAGACGAAAATTCTTGAACAGTATATAGAAGCCGGGCTTTATAAATGATGTGTATACCACAGCAGTTTTCCAGGTTTCAGCAAAATATCCAGTCTCCAAGGAGAGGTTGATGATATTAGTAATGGCAGCAAGGAGTGAGTCTAAACATGCAGATAATAAGGAGACAGGTATTGGGTCCAAGATGCAAGATTTGTTCTTTCCAGATGTAATCATATGACGACCTGTCTCAGTCGTTTGGCATTGGAAGTGGGAAAGTACAATATCACCAGATTCAGATTCCAGGTTGGGCTCGGGCGTTGACAGCAAGGATTTCGTCCAGCTTTGACATGATACTGGTAATCTTGGCAATAAAAAACTGACCCATATTGTTTGCAAGCAGTGAAACCGAATGTGGGGAAGAGATCGATCTTTCTTCATATTCAGTAAACTCTTACTTGCCGCGAACAGCCTCCTCTGGTCTGTGCTGTTATCTTCGATAAACTGATTATAGTAAACACGGCGTGCCTCATTCATCAAATTCACCACACGATTTCTTTCCTTCTTAAAAGCAGCAAGATCAACAGGTAATCTTGTAGCTCTCCACGTCTTTTCAGTATTTCGTCTCAAGCGTTTGGCATCTCTAATATCTTCATTGAACCAAGCAGCAAGAGGCCTGACATTAATGTCACGAGTTAAGACAAGTGCATACATATGCAGTTGACACCGTAACGACTAATTATAACAGCTGACTAGAGAGTCTAAGTCGTTAGGTGGATCACGATAAAGCTGAGAAGAAGGAATGGCCTCAGAAAATTGGTTGGGGTCAATTGATTTCATTTTCCTGAACTGCACATGCAAGACATTAGCTTGAGGTCTATCAAATCTTCACAGGAGACTGGAAAATGGTCGGAGAATAACTCACCAATAGAAGGGCAAGCAGCAATGATGTTATCAGATGTACGAGTGATAATCAAGTCAAGTGTATGACCAAGTTCATGCGTAGTAGACAAACATGCTGCGTGAGACCCATCGACTCCGGTATACCCGACAGGTAGGTCCATACGGATGTTAAAATCGCCCAGAATTATCAAGGGCTCACTTGACATGACCAGAAACTCGAGGTAATCGGTAAAGGGCTCAGTGAAAAATGTGGATGTGGTCACAGGATGTGTAGCAGAATGTGGAGGCCTGTAAACTATAACGAGTAGTAAACGGGAAGTAGTTACTAGGAAACTTTTAGCTTATTCCGTTTATAGGTTTACTAGGAAACTAATTCCGACCATGTTTATATAGCAACAGCTCTTTACTTTTATGATTGTTTGTATCCCTCAGTGCCCAGAGAAGCTCTTACAGTTTTACTCTCCTACAGGAGTTCCTATCACTAAAGATGATACTGCAAAAATTGTCTGGATAGTGTTGGGAGTTTCTGTGGCTCTTTCTGCTTTGGTGGTGGGGATAATTGTCTACCGTAAGAGAGCAAAAAGGAATGAACGGTATTTGATAAAATGATATTGTCTATATGAATGTTGTGTATTATGATAATGATATGCATGTCTTTAAGTGTCTGTCTCTCTCAGTCAAGTCGTGCTGGTGAGTGACCATGCTTACAAGACCAAGGCGACGTAACATTTATCACCTTGTGAGCATTACCACAAGCCCATGATTAATGACGACGAATTTCATTAACATTTCATTTGCACTATTTTCCTTAGATCCAGTGAGTCTGACATTGCTGAGTTTATGTTGCTGGAAGTCCCACACGAGCGGGTTACTATCATGGAGGAACTGGGACGAGGCGCTTTTGGAAGAGTTTATAAGAGCGTGATGAGGGGGTTACCTGAAAAGAATACATCCTCCAAACCCAAGGATCACAGTTTGGATTCGAATGAGGGACGTATTGTTGCTACAAAAGTTCTTCCAGGTGCGTGAGTTCAGAATATGGAAAAAAGATAACTTACTCTTTCAGCAAACGCTTTTCACGGGAGTAATTGTTATTAATAACAGGCAAGAGAGCCTCTCTTGTAACAGGTTTGAATATTTAATCCAATAGATAGCAAACATTATATCGTGGAAAGCAGCATCTCAATGCCCCAGTCGGTAACATTGAGATGTACAGTAAAAACCCGCGTATAAGAACCTAGGTTTTTCCAAGTTAGCCTAAACAGGTTCTTATATAAATGGTATTTAGTGTAAAATTAGGCTAACTAGGTTCTTAATTAGGTTCTTAACTTTTGTTCAAGAAATAAAGCTGAATTTTTAAATGATCTGCTGTTTAATGTCCAAAAACAGTATTCTTGGAGGCTTTCTTTAAGCAAAATACTATACTATCTTAATCTGATTCTGTTACAATCAAACCCATGGTAAAGTTTTACGAAACCATGCTATAGTGTTTAGAGTATTATTGCATACAGACTGTGTTATATATATATTTATTAAAAACTGAATCATGCATTGGATAATGCAATTCTAGCATTTTGATTGGCTTAGCCGTTATGGTATATGAGCTATTATACCATGCTCTCCATATATGGTTGGTGTACGCGTCAGTTTAAAATTGGAAGCTAACTGAGATTTTTTTTTTTGCGAAGGATAGAACGGTGCCCGAAGCAAATCGTTTTAATTCATTTCTTAGAATACTAGAAATGCAGTTTCATCGAAAGAAAAAAGACAAAAACAAACAAAAAAGCCACAAGAGCTTGTTTGAAAGTTTGTCGAAAAACACATGAAAACAGATGGAACTCAAGTACCTTGACCAGCTACGAAAGAAGACAAGTGTTGTTTCTTCATGATCGCGAAGCCATTCGCCGATCGAGTTACTCGCCGATAGATAACTGTGGCTTGTTTATCGGACATCAAGAATTTAGATCACAAGTAACCAGCTACAAATAAAGGCTATGCAGCCATTCACTAGAGCCATCGAGGCGGCAGTATAGCTTCTTTTCTCGTTCAGCGAAACAAGCTTGTGGCTTCAAACAACTTCGTAACAAGCGACCAAGGTAATAGTTTTTCTCCTTTGTTCTGCACCAAAAATCCAAATTCACAGTAATTTCGACGACTGTCACTTAAAAATTCCTTTCCTTTACATTATCTGCCAGGTTTTTATAGCTGTCCTGCTGTGTAAAATCCTAGAATCCCGATGAGTTTTTAAAAAACTAATGTTCATCAATGTTTTGATTTTTCATTCATGCAGTCCAGGCGAGTCCGTTCGCGCGTTGACAGTTTTAATAGACGTGTGACATGTGAATAGCGGAAGTCCCTTGTCTTTTCCGGTTTGTTCTAGCGAGATTTCTTGGGCGTTTTTAATAAAACAATTATTCCACTCGGGCTTGTTGGATATGAGGTGATTATAGCCAACTCGGCGCTACGCGCCTCGTTGGCTATCCATCATCTCATATCCAACGCGCCCTCGTGGAATAATTGTTAAATATATATACATTTTTTTTTTTTTGAAAATAAGAACCTGTTTTAGGATTTTAGCCTAAAATGGTTCTTATGTGAAGGGTGCTTAAAAATGAAATTTTAGCGTAACAGGTTCTTTAATGTTAGGTTCTTATACGCGGGTTTTTACTGTACCTCAGGGGGCCCATTTTAGATCTAAAATTTTGTTTTCTACTTATATGTTCTGACCTCACTGAATGTTTGCAATTTACCACACGATTTGCAATGAATAGATTAATGTAGACATAAAAACCTTCAGTGAGATCAGAACATTGATAAGGTTTCTTCCAAGGTTGGTCGTGTTCAGTTATAAGTGGTATTAGACAGGCTCCAGATTATGTCACATTATTTAAAAGTACTAAGAAGTATATAGCGCTTAAATCGATGCCCGTGTTCAAGCGAAAACCGAGCGGGCACCTTTTAACAAAACCACACATATATAAAAAATACAAAACAGAATAGGCTGCATGATCTCTTCTCAGGGCTGTGACATGATAACAGATTATTTCTTTAAACCAATTCAAAATGTTAGTGCATGCCTTCGTAATGTGTAGATTGGTCGTTCTGTTATCTGATCTTTCGAAATACGTTATTCACATGTTTCAGTCACTTGAGAACTTGGTGTGGTTTTAAATATGACCAAATTATTGCTTTACTTAGAGAACTATATTGGCTTCCCCTGGAGCATGAGTAGCGGAATTTTAAATTATTTATGTCCGAGCTATAACCATCATTTGTTTCAAACTTACAAGCCTGGTAGGAGTTCACGATCATGAACAACGAACATGTTAATTAGTGACACCCAGATCAAGGCTAAAATTTTATCGGGCGATCATGCTTTTTCGTTTGTGCCCCTAAACTTTGCAATAATTCTCCAGAGCACATAGAGTGTAAAATGGAGTTTGAATATTCGTTCTTCTAAAAGCAATCTTAAAGCTTTAAAAACCTCTTAGCGTTATTTTTATTTCGTAGTTTTGTTTAACAATTTTTCTTTTTTGTAATGTTACGAGTTTAATGCTGCTTTCTAGTCGTTTAAGTTTAAAACATTTATTTGATGACGATGACGGTGAGCCGAAAATCCTTTATGAAAGCCAACTACAAAAGCATACTGGGATGTCCCTGTCTATGCAGAGTCAATGAAAGTGAGCCAATTGGATAGATGCGTTGCGATTACAAATGTACACTCAAGGAAAGTCATATTACTGGAAATAAAGTACCCGTGGGTCGAGAATTGGGAAGCAATTAAGGAACACAAAACTTGACGTCTAGAATTAGAGAGACAAGTTTCCGGACGAAAAGATCTTCCAGTATTCCATCATGTCATATGTTGTGCTTGGTGATCGCTATATGAAGAGAACTGACGGTTTTTTCTTTGTGACTTTCTTTTATGGACGACACTTAACTTACGGAACCATTTTTTTCTCAAGCAGAAATTAGGACCTGAGCTATTGACTGTGTTATATTTTCATAGGTTAAATTTACTTTCATTTTAATTAGTTCTCTTTTTTCTTTTCATCTGGCTTTAGTTGTTTAGCACTAACTGATATCGTGTAGCGTTTACGTAGGTCACTGGATTTTCTTTAAATGTCTTTTTTTTTAGAAAATTCCACGGAGGAAGACAAACGGCAGTTAGTTCGGGAAATTGAGCTGATGAAGGAAGTTGGAACACACCGTAATATTGTGAGCATGCTTGGGTACTGGATCCAATCACCTCCCATTATGTTAATCATGGAATATGTTCCAAACGGAGATCTTCTTCAGTGGCTCAGAAACAAAAGGCAACAGGTATAATGACTTTATCGGCTGTATCAATAAAAATTTGCTGCCCTCTTTTTTGCCTTTTGTTTAAAAAATATTTTCTATCCATTCGTAATAGGGCTGCGCAAAGGTATTATTTATAGAACTCAACTCAGACAAACAAATTCCTCAATTTTGTTTGTCTTTTTGTCATTAAAATGTCAAGTTTGTCTGACTTTTGTCGTGAAAATAACAAAAATGGCAGATTTCAGAGAAACATAGCAAATTAGTCACTCTGAAGTCATTAGTATTCTGTGCTGCACTTTCTTATGAACATCGTCCTGGGCGTGTATGTTCTTTTTCTTAAATTGTGTGGTCTCTTAAGGCAGAAGGAAAATCCTCTACCTCATCACACGTCTAAAAACCATCGTCTTCAGTAAAAATAGTAAGATGCTAAACAACTAGATGCTATTCATGTATTCGGAAAACAAAGATCTGTAAATACACAAAAATTTGTATTCAACGCTGAGTTAATAAAGCCAAGCTTGCCTCGGTAGGATCAGTTAAGGTTTTGCGGGAAACTGCCCACTTATCCTTTCCCTAACCACATTTTGCCCTAAGTGAGAAGGTGATGTTAATGTTGTCTTAGGGGAGGGGTAGGTGGTCAGAAAAGACCACATACATTTTGTCTTGTTTTTCCCTTGAACTGGGCTTCGTTTTCCACATTTGGGTCTTTAATAGGATATTGGCTTTCGCTTGTCTCAACTATTCGAAAGTTTTGAGAGTACCACCTCCCCCCAGGTGGGCGTTAACCTTTTCTGGTCAGCATGAATCACGGGATTACTAATGGTGGAGCTACGCTATTGTTTGAACATGGTAACAAGAAACGAATAGTTTACTTCAACGAACGCTTTTCATTCTGGTAATTTACTTATTTTTTCTCTCATTTTCTCATGTATTCACCATAGTTGAGCTCCGCCATTTGATAAACCGTCCTTGATTCCAGCTAACAAAGGGCTTCCACTCAAAATCCCTGTCAGCTTTTCCATCCACGGTCTTTCAATGGTGGCAAGATGAGTTATTCAAATTAACCCATAACACCAGTGAGAGTTTTGCTTTTCAACCTCCGACTGACGTAGTAGAAAAGTTTCTTTTTTAAAAAACCCTTCAAAATATTTTGGTGGAGATAATGATTGTGCATCCCGGAAGCCCTGTACGAGATATGACGTCACAAGTGGCATTAGGTCAAGCCAAATATTCAAAAGCACACGTCGCGTTTTTGGGACTGTCTATCTTAAAATGTCACAGAAAATTGTAACAAAGCAGAAGAAAAGCTTTGTTTCTATTGCAGCTTAACCCATTTGAATTTTCCGTGGACGATTTAAATAAAGTTGGCCCATAAGGTATTCCCCGCTAGATTTTCAGTTTAACGTCGGTTAAGTAATCTTTCAATTCACATGGTTCCTTTTAAATGCTGGGTAAAAATATTTCGGCTAACCAGCTGATATTGTTGAAATTGTTTCTGCTGATAAAACCGTTTCATGATCAGACGGAATTCATTTCAATATTTTTTTGCAGCTTACAATGAACAAGAGTCGTCAAAGTGATGTCGTTGAAAGGCTTAAGCCTCCTGTTCCTGAGAGGCCGAAATTGGTGTCCAAGAACCTGCAAACAAAAGATGTCCTGGATGAAAACCTGAAAGAGGAGAACAGGGAAAGAAATAATGAAGAAAGTGGAAAAGACGGTGGTTATCATTCCAGTGCGACGAAGGAAATTAAAATGGACCTGGACGACGTTGAAAGAGGAATTCTAATCAACGATGCTCCTCGATCTGAGATGGAACCTTCTTGCCTAAGCCTGCGTTACAAAGATGACAAGGAGGAAGAAGAAAGTGACGATGTCAACACGTCATTTCAACAAAATGAACGGCGAAAGGGGTCGGTTACGTTGGTGATGGTGTTACCTTCGATCAGTATTGCCCATTTCTCCAAAGAAAAAGGGCTCACTCCCGCTGAGCCTTTGAGAAACGTCGAAGAAAAGATCACCATCGAGAAAGAAGAAGGCAGCTGTGAAGGCAAGGAAGATGATGAAGAAGACATTTCTGGGAAAGAAGTTCTTTGTTATGCGTGGCAGATTGCTAAAGGGATGGTAAGAACTTTTTCGACTGAAGAATGTCTTAAGCAATTTAGACATCGTTTGCAAATCACAAAAATCTGCCTCTTCCCGGTATTTAAAATACTTTACTACTAGTTTTTTTCTGTGTCTGCAAGTATTATGCTATCCGGACATGAGGCGGCAGATTTTTGAAGCATTCAAATTGCTGCGTTAATTATAACAGACCATTACAGGGCTAACTACTATCTTGCTGAATTTTTCGTGAAACATAGCACATATAAAATTGAGCCATTTGATTTAAAAAAGGTCAAAAACGAGTTTTTTTATAGCCTGAGAAGCCTAAAAATCACATGGAGCCGTCGTGAAGGTATCTATTGAAAAATCAGGTCTGTTAGTATTTTCGAAAAGGTGTCTAATGAATACAGCCATATGACCTGAATAAGGCTAAGCCATCAGTTATTTGATTTGAATCGTACAAGCCTGACATTCAGGGACGTAGCCAGCTTTTTTGGCTAGTTGTAGGCCTGGCTGACTTTCATTTCCAACTATCCCGAAAATTGCGCGTATGACCGGTACGCACTGACTTCACCAACACTCTGAGCTCTTATGTTTTTTAGCTCAACCCAACGACGCATAATTTATTACAAGCGGTACGGTGATCAAACCAAAAATTTGAAGGCCCAGGACTACAGGGCTATGGGCTAGTTACGCCCCTGAGAAAAGAACAGAAGTAGAGGAAAGAAAAAGCAATGGTATAAATTTGTTTTGGGGACTGGATGACTGAGCAGCAAGGACTTTCCAGGTAAATACTCCTGTAATCGGAATCTTGGAAAGCACAAAAAAACGGTCTGCAAGTAGAACTGAAGGCTGAAAGGATTACTTTTTGCAAACGGCCACCATGATGGTATTTGCTAACTATTGGCAGCTCATTTGATATATCTGGTGGCTCAGCTGTATATTTGGCTTTTTGGTTTCGCAAATAACACCCTCCCGGTGATCCACATAACTCTGCCTCATCCGATAATTGCTGTATATTCATTTGTATGCATGAACATTATTAACGAAAAAATCTAATCTGTAAATAAATAATGTTCCCTGAGGTGTACGTTTTGGATAACTTCGAAATAGAAATCAGCAGTATAGTAAGAACCAAAAGTTTTTTTTTCTTTTTCGGGCGTGGCGGTCTAAGGAGGGCTTTATTCCACTCACCATAAGTCTCTCTGAAAAACAGCATTTAATTAACTGTCACTGGTGTCAACGGGCTTTCTTCCGCGATTGAAATCTTAACTGAAAACCTTATTTTTCAGCCAATATTCATTCCTTCGAGTTATCAAGGGTAAAATTGTATGAAAGTGATCTGAAGGGAAACAAAAATTACTTTGAGTTAGCGCGAGTTTCGAGTTATCGAGGGTTCGAGTTACCGACGGTAAATTACAGTAAAGGAAATCCAGGGGAAATCGATTCTGGTTCGAGTTAGCACAAGGTTCGAGTTAGCGACGGTTCGAGCTGGAGTCGACTGTAGTTCACTTAGCTTGTTCAACTTTGACGGCTTTTTGTGCTGAGAAGTATACGTCGCGGGGATTTCTTGGCCAATTCCTTAATTTGTTTCTTGTTTTCCAACAGCTGTGACGGAAATCCTCCCTCCATTCTTCATGAATAGACCGACGATCACTTCCTCCAGCTCTCCGGACCGTTTGCCAGGCACAGCTTGCAGTAGCCTGTTCCAGTGTCTTAATAGTAAGGGTGGCACTGGCAAAAATAAGGCAAAAAAGCGTAAGGCACCGGCAAAAATATAAAAGCGTGATCTAAGAAAAAGGGGCGGTGGCGGCTATCTTTGAGCCTGGAACAGACGTTTCATTTCACTTGGTTGCTTTTCCGCCAGGTAGTTAAATCGGGAGTTCGTCCCCCTGCCATATCGTAATATATAGATTTAGCCAGGGCTAAAAGCGAAGCTCCAATTTTAATAAATTTATAATTTAAATCAAACAATAAACTTTTAATCCACAAATCATTTAACTTAAGGGCACATTCATGTGACTTTTGAGGGAAAGGCTTAGTTATTTTAGAGTGAAACATCTTACATCGAATTGATAACCTTATATGTACACCCAAAAAATAGCAAACATCTTCGATCACACTCAAGATCACAGTAGATTAGGCCTCGAAAACAAATTCTTGGAAAACAAATCACGCCCAATTTTTTTGCGTTCGACAGGTTTACTTTACAAATTCTTGCCAACAAATCTGGGGGTGTTTAAACCAACCTTTTATAATTTTTATACACCACATTTGAGGTGAAACAGTACTATTTATCATACAGAGCTCGGACAGAATGCGGTATTTCACAATTTTTCAAGACAAATTGCACTCAGTCAATATTCAGGACGAGCCAAACCGTTAAAAAATTTCAGAAAATTTCCAAAATCACCCATACGGCCAGCTGGTTCTCGTTTCTATAGTGCGAGCTGTCAGTGTGGTCGAGTGTTTGAATGAACTTTAACAGAGTTACGCTTCAACATAATAGCGAATTTATTATTATTTGTTTTGTTATTAAATGGTTTCAGTTATAACGATGTGTAATCTTATAAAGCGTTTGATACGCGCGACATTTTTGAGTACTCCTGCAAGCGATGGTCATGAACGTTGAAAACAAACGGCACGGACAAGCGATTAAAATTGCAAGAGAGACTACTAACAATCAAAAAAAGAGATATAATTCCGTGAAACATTTAAAGACACAACAATTTTCATTCACGAAGACAAGTATTAAAGTGTCTCTAAAAATCCTAAGTCTTTAAGCGTTAAGCTTAAGTTTATGTTTCAGCCGGTTTCCCGGCGCGGTGTTTGCTGTTTTCGAAGGTGAGCTCCTCGAGGCAAGAAAATCGCTCAAAGTTTTCTTTCTACAGCCAAATTTATAACTACATATTCTTCGGAACGTTTTCTTTCTATTTGTGGTGAGCAAATATATCTGAAGGCTTTTTAAAGTTCTGTAAGCTTATATCAAACCTGATACTAGGTCAGATCATTGACTCAAATCCTACAAACGTGCATAAACTTGCCGCATAAACTGTCAGCGTGAACTGTGCAAGACTTCATGAAATACAAACATCAAATACAATAATTACTTAGGCTTACCATTCGAGATTCAGTTCCTGAAAGCTATCAAGGGACTTTTAAACCCTCTTACGCATTAAGCAAGGTGAAAAACGAAAACGATGCCATCCGAAATCGAATTACCGAATTTTGACAAGCGACGTATTTCTCAACCAAAACCCAGTAAACAAACCAGCCATGAATAACAGAAGACACTTCATAGCAGCTGTATCTCATTTTGTACATCCAGAGGAAAAAGACAGTTAAAACATCACAAGTTGACACAAAACTCTGTCAGCTTCAGCTGTCAAAGTAAACTACTTTCAAGATGCTGCATAATTTTTCCGCATGAACTCACCTGTCAAATTTTGACCAATCAGAGTATAAAAATTGGACGTAGAGCGTGACCAACGCGTGACCATGGTAAGATAAGGTCTTCCCCGCCTGTACTTTTAAAAAAACTGGATGAATTTTCGCTTCCGAGGTCAGTTTGAAATCAAAATCCTAATAGTGCGGGGCCATAGTGACAAAAACACAACATATTTGATATGAATCCTTGGAAAAAATAAACTTGAGCCTGCGATCATTTGAAACTGGTAATTTGTCAGCGGATAACTTTAAAAAAATACTCGACCTCGATGGGTGGACACTTGAGCCCGTGGTACGGTCAGGTGATACTGGTCAGCCGATACCCTGTTTTGATAGCTGTCAATCGATCACAGCATTGATGTGCAGCCTGTGCAATTAGTTTTCTCTTGGGCTCCCAAACTAGCCAAAAGTGTGAGATTAAACATTGGTTTTCCTGTGGTGCGGACGGACGGACGGGCTGTCGGTGTACGGTCACGTGATTACCAAATTTTCTGGGATGGGTAGATTTACTTAGCAATGGGGCTCCGCCCACGCGCGCGCTTCGCGCGCACGTGGAGCTCCGCTAAAATCGAGCTTCCATTTTAATTTCATATTGGAAATTTTTTCTTGATCTAAAGGTATCTGGTAACTAAAAATTGTTTGAGAAATAATTTCGTCATTTCTCTTCCAGGAATACTTGGCCAGCAAAGGATTCATTCATCGTGACCTAGCAGCCCGTAATATCCTACTTGGTGAGGACAGAGCGGTGAAGATTGCTGATTTTGGTTTGTTACGCCACGCAAATGAGAGTGAAATATACGAAGTTAGGAGCGTACACAAGCTACCAATGAAATGGATGGCACCTGAAGCGCTGGAAAGCGGCATTTTTACTTTCAAGACTGACGTGTAAGTATATGTTAACGAGGTCACAGTTGGGCCAAGCTTAGGCTTCCTGTAATGCAGTGTGAAGTTGAGATTTTAGATAACATAGACCTTGCAATATACTGTTTAGAACTGTCTGGAAAAAAAGAGCACAATTTTGATCATGACACTGTCTACATTAGCGGTTATCACTCTATCTAAAGAAATACTCAAGTGTTTGGACAATATTAGCCTGTTCCAGGCGTGAATCTTGAAAATAAGATATATAAGCAGAAACCTTGAGCCGATGAAGTTAATCTGAGACCATCTTGGGTACTAGATTCCACGCTCCACATCCCGCATTCCAGATACTAGATTCCGGATTCCAACTTAGTGTATTCCAGATTTCAAAAGGCCTAGATTCCAGAATTTCATAGTTAGCCGGATTCTGGACTCCAAAGTCCATGACTCCAAACAAAAATTTCCTGGATTACCATCCATGGGGCGAGATAAACAAAACTGATATTTCTATGAATTTAATTCTTGCTATTTCTTTATCTGCTTCCTTTTATTGCAGATGGTCGTTTGGAGTTGTTTTGTGGGAACTAGCCACCATGGGTAAGCTAGTTTTATAAATCTTTGTATACTGATGCTGGTAGAATAATACTCTAGTCATTTTCCTATACCCGAAGGAATTGAGAGGAATCCCCAATGACAGTAGTTAGGGAAAAGCTGACTGTTCAGTTTTCGGATAGCAGTCACGGGTATGCTACGCCAAAAGTGACAAAATATCGAAGATGAAACTTTATAATTCAAATCCACCAATTCACTATCAAGATCGATAAAATTACCATCAATTTGCTTGTTGAATGTGTCAAGATTGTAGAATTTAATTTCAATTCCCACGTGTTTCATGTCATGTATCAAGAGACACGTTTTCTAAATCAAGATGCATGTTTTTTTAAATCAAGAAGGGAGACGACAATTTTTGATCAGTTTTGTTTCCGAGAGGGACTGAAACCGAGCACACAGGTTGGAAGTGTTGACGGGCCTGCACGACTCCTGCAGCTCGCAAATAGATTGGTCTTAAAACCTTTATAGTTTAGCTCTTACTTGAGTGTCTTTTAGGGATTTTCCTTTGCGATATGAAATGAGGGGAGGTTCCTTAAAGATGTTAAAGATGAGATATGGTTGGTTCTGTATAAGGTGCCATTTCCCCTTGAGTATGTTCTTGAGGTTGGGCAACGCAGGGTGGTATTGCGTTACAATGGGTAGTATTTTCTTACTTGCATTTTTGTTTCTCTGTTCTAGTGCTTTCTTTCTGTCTGCGAAAATGACCTCTGAGAGATGTTTTTCTACAGTTGTAGCTGGATGGGTAATCTCTCTTCTTGAGGCGTGTTGAAAAATTCCTCATGTTCTCTTCAAAAGTGATTTCAGAGGAATTTGTTCTTAGAAGCCTTAAAGCTTCTCCTTTGATGAAGCCTTTTGTGACGCCTGGTGGGTGACACGAATACAAATTGGTGTATTGGAATGTTTCTGTAGGCTTGAAGTGTGTTCGCACGTCAAGGATAGAATCCTTGTTGAATCTGACACCTTTGTACCTTTCGTGTCCAAGAATGCAGTCTCTGTTTCTGATATTTCAGCCGTGTGTGAATTTGATTGTGGGATGGGAGTTGTTCTGCTCTGTATGAGTATTTCTTTTTCTATTTTGGCCATGAAGATGTTAGCAAAGGCTACGGCCATTTTCGTGCCCATGGCTGTTCCATGGGTTTGAAGATAATCTTTCTCGTTAAATTGGAACGAGTTTTCTAGTAGTATCAGACTAAGCATTTCGCTTAAAAACCTGGTAGGGACTGGAGGGTTTCCTTGGTGAAATTCTTCGTATGCAAGGCATACAGTGGTAATACCCTCTCGTTGTGTTTTTTTTTTTTTTGTATAGGCTTGTGACGTCCATTGAAACATGTATGGCACTTTTAGGCAGTTTAATCCTCTTGATGAAGTTAATAAAGTCTGTCGTATCTTTAAGATACGAAGGTTGTAGTTGTGCTATTGGCTGAATAAGGTGGTCAACAAATGCTGAGATCCGTTCTGTAGGTCCGGAACACCCTGATATAATAGGTCTTCCAACAGGTGTCGGTTTGTGGATTTTAGTAAGTGTGTAAAACACGGTGATTGGCGGAGGATCGGGCGTAAGGGAGAGCCATTTAGCCGTCGTTTTATCAATGTGGCCTTCTGAGAGCAGTGTTTTAATAAGTTGTTGAGCTTTTTTGGTTTTTAGTTTCAACCACTGGTTTGTATAGAGGTCGGTAGTTATTTAAATCATCAAGCAGAACCTGACCTTCGTTTAGTTTGTCCTGTCTGCTCATCAATACACTGGTGTAAAGCTTTTGTTGCGCGATAACTCTTTGAGAGCTTGGCGCTCTCCCGTAGATATATTATCTTTTGGCTTGTCAAATTCAATACTTACGAGCTCTAATTTTACCTCCTCTCCGGGAAGGTCTCCAGAGCTACAGATAGCTGGACTGGTGGTTCCCAGTCCGACTTCACGTGGAAAGGATGAGGTTCGTTTTCTTCCCCGTGAAAAATATATTGTAGTCGTATTCGTCTCGCAAATTGATTGAAATCCGCGAGAAGCTGGCGCCTGATAAGATTTTCTTTTGTCACGGGTGTAGGGATAAACTTTAGACCACGCGATAGTAGAGTAATTTGCTTATCTGTCAGTTGTTCATTTGACAGGTTTTTGATGTACTATTTGCGTGACTCAATGGCGTTAAAAAAGCGCTTTTTGTCTTTGATTTTTCTCCACCCTTTTCTTTTGCGGTTTTTGGCCGCTTTGTTATCTCTGCGGTTTGCTTTCCCTTTTCCCCTTACTTCTAAGGAGTCTTATAAGAGACAAGAGTAAGATTCACTTTATAATTGTTTATTCGCACACACTTGTGATCTCATTTGCTCTAACAATACATCGACTTCGCTAATCTTGGTCTTCAATTTACATTGCCATCTTTGTTGACAGTTTTCTTTTTATCCGGTGATTGCGTTTTCTGGTGAGACGTCTGCTTAGTATTCCTATATTATTCCTTACAGTATTCCTGCGAGATTTATTGTTAATCGTTCTGCGCGCCTGTGGTGATATTTCACCAGCGCTTCTACGAGAGCCTGTTCTGCTTTCTTTCTGGTCGAGCCTATCTCGTTCTTAAATCGCCGCCTCAGTTCTTCGTCAGGTGTTGACACGTTCGAGATGTGTTCGAGATGTGTTAACTCCTTGTGCTGCTCGAATGATTCTTCTGACAAGTTCTTCGATTCCTTCCTCCGCCATGTCTCACGCGGGAGGGCGGGAATGGGCTAGAATTTGGCAGATTTTTAGGTTTCAGTCCCTCTCAGAAACAAAACTGATCAAAAATTGTCGTCTCCCTTCTTGATTTAAAAAACATGCATCTTGATTGAGAAAACGTGTCTCTTGATACATGCAGGAGCCTCCTGATAATGACATGAAACACGTGGGAATTGAAATTAAATTCTACAATCTTGACACATTCAAAAGGCAAAAATCCATCTTGATCGTGAATTCGTGGATTTGAATTAAAAAGTTGCACCTTTGATATTTTGTCACTTTTGGCGTAGCATACACGGGAAGAATCGAACCGCTTTATAAAAGAAGCCATTCTCGCATAATGTCGTGATTGATAAACAACTAGAAAAAATAATAGGCTAACTTCCGCCGCTCTCCCAGCCGTCTTTACCGGGGAGGAGCGCAGGCTCATAATAATCCAGCCTATAAGTGGAGTGGGAGGTCATCTAATTAAGACAGTTCGCTTTGCGGATGATAAAGCAACCTTAGCCAGTTCAGTTAAAGGTCTGCAACTTATGATGGGTAAAATGCAGGAAAACTCCGGGAATATGATATGAAGATCAATGTTAAGGCGACTAAGGTGAAGAAAATCAGTAAGAGGCCTGGTGAGGAATTCACGATCTTTCTTGAGGGTAAACAGTTAAGTCAAGAATCGTCTCTCTTTAACTACCTTGGGAGCCTCATTACACAGGATGGATCCCGTGCAAAATAAATTAGATCGAGAATAGCCCGAAAACGCGTTTACTAAGAAAAAAGAACTGCTGACAAAAGCTTTCAGCGCGCTAGCCTTTGCCTGAAGAAGATAATTATAAGGACGGTCATCTGGGGTACTTTTCTGAATGGAGCCGAATGATAGACCTTAAAGAAAGAGGATCTGCGAAGGCTGGAGAGCTGTGGGATGTGGCTTTGGAGAAAGCGTTTTAAACATAACTTGATCTGTACCCTGCGAGCGGAGGCTACATTTTTGCGGTATGAGCTGGCGTGCGAAAAGTAGCCTCTGCCGACAACCTTTCAATTTTCTATCGTGCATGCGCAAAATTCGTCACGCGATTCGCAAGCAACTGGTTCGTCATATCTGCGTGAGTTTCGCGGGAATCAAACTTGCGAAAACTACCTGCGAACTACTCTCCTGGAGCTTTTGTTTTGTTTTTCTGCTTCGCCCCTTCTGGTTTTAAGTATTTTAGCCGCAAAATTTCCACGGATCGTCTTTTTTAGGAAAGTATTTTTATGCTATCAACTGTAGTAAGTTCTGTCTGTTTTGCGGGGAGCACATTTTTCCGGCTTTAAAATGAAATTCGCAGACAACGCTACGCAGAAGTGATGCTTGAAATAAATTGGATGCTGTAATCTCACGATTGTGTTTTAAACTAATGTTATGAATGAACATAGACGAAACAGTAGTCAGAAAAATTATTTATCGAAAAATTTTAAGCGAAAACCCATAATTTTATCCTTAAAAGCAATTCGCGTAATACTAACTGGATCGTGGATCATTTCACGCGAGTAAAAGCTGCCGAAGACATCAAATAACAACGCCAAAATCCGTCTCAAGTCGTATAAAACATCTATGAAACAACTATAAATACTTAAATTTCCATTTAAAAACGGAACTTCCTTGACCATTAATGTGTAAGTTGTACCTGAAAATTCTTTTAAAACTTTGCCGCTTTGGTTTCTTTTCAGAACAGGACAAGCGTTCCTTCGTGAAGAAGCCAACCAGGTTGAAGTCCTTGAGGGCGAATCAGTGTTCAGTTAAAAGCTTTTTTTCTGCTTTTTCCACTAAAAGAAAACTGATCGATGATTTTTTTGAACATTCCGGTTCCCATCTGTGTCTTAAAACAGTGCATTTAACCTCGCATTGAGAGGCGGCACAAAAATAACCGCAGTATCCATTTTCTTTTCCTGGCAAACAAAAACTACCATATGATAAATTAACGATCTTTACACGGTCCCGTAAGAAGCACCGGCAGCAGCTTGTTTCGGTATTCCGACAGCTTTAAAATACAGAGCTTATTCAAGTTGTTGACGACGCTCTTTTAAATACATAAACAGGGATTTTTCCTGTTGCTACGTTTGAGCTGTGTTGATCCGCGTTCGTATGCGAGAATTTGGCGCGAAGGGATGCATGAAGGCGCAATAATAGTCAGTGTTCATTCGCTGACTCAAGACTCACGCAATCCGCAATGCTCTAAACCGGTCAAGAACAAGAAAAAACCCGGTTTTGTTAATTTATTTGTCCAGATTTCTGGACGGATTTGAGCGGTTGTCGGCAGAGGCTACTTTTCGCACGCCAGCTCATACCGTGAAAATGTAGCCTCTGCTCTTAGGGTACTTGATCTGACAAAGTCTGTAACGAAGAAGTATTGAGGCGTGTAGGTGAGGAGAGGGCCATCACAGCTTTTATCAACAGAAGACAGAGAGTCTGGCTTGGTCAAACCCTACGACATAGTGATCATGTCCCATTAGTTATTGAGGGAAGAATACGAGGAAAGAGACCACCTGGAAGACCTCGAGCGGGAATGCTGGATAGAGCGAAGGATGGCAGCTCTTACGTAGCGGTCAAGAGGCGTGCCTCACATCGAGAACCACGAGGAAGGACTTGCCTGTGGGCAGATCAAATAGCCTGTTGAAAAACGGAAACAAAAGGGCTTTTACATCTCATTTTGTATTCGAAACAGAAATGATGCGATATAAAGCAAGGTGCGACGGTGCGACGTGGTTTAGAACATAAATAACGCGATTTAGAACAGATATGATTGTGTGATTCGCAAATAAATCACACTGCTGAGAGCCAATCAGATTGAAGGGATCACCAGCGATTTCAAAATGAAAAATAAGAAAAGCCCAAAAATCTTTGATAAGACAGCATTGATCTTTATTTTGTTATTTTAGGGGGTAGACCATACCCTGGGATAAGCCCTATGAGGCTATGCAGTTTACTAAAATCTGGATATCGGATGGAGAAACCCAACACGTGCAGCGATGAAATGTAAGTCAGAATAGAAATAATAAAAGACCACCGAATAGAGGGCACGATGAAGGAATACTTACAAAGTCCTTCAAACAGTTTTTTTTTCTAAAATTGTCAGCCTTTTCGAGGAGTGGAAACTTCAGCTCGCCTCTTTCCTTTACGTTGCCCCCATTCTAAAAAGAGCCTATGGAACATAAGTGTATTCAATATTCAAAGTAAATGGGCACATATCTTTGTGTAGTGGTATTTTTAACTATGTTTTCCTTTTTCAACAGATACAAATTGACGATGGACTGCTGGAAGGAGGATGCAAATGAACGACCCTCATTCGCTCAACTAATACCGATACTGGAAGAGATGATGACAGAAGATACCCCTTACTGTTATTTCAGACTATTGGATCAGAGCCAGCCATGTTACCGTGAGGCATCCGCTTCTAACACCAGTAAAACTAGTACTCTTGATACGAAGCTGTAATTTCTGTAGGGGCTCTATGGTTTAATTTTTTTTCTTTAGATTATTATAGGGGTCTCGGGAGGACTCCAATATAAAGGAAATGCTTGACGGATAAGTAATTTAATAATTGCAGTTGCACCGTCTGCAACACCAAGAAACTATACCCATAAACTGAACACCGTTGTTTTCATCTTCACTGTTTGCCAGTATTCATAACCAGTCTCCTCAGTTACGATCACAAACGGCAGCCAAAGTAGAACACTCTCTAACTCATTATGACAACGTCTTTTCGAAGTAGATATTTCTTTACCCACAACCCTAAAGCTACAGGCAAACGGACGCAACAACTTCCAACAATGTTAAACAATGTTGCGAGTTATTGGCCAACACGGTTACGTCCGTTTGCAGGGGGTTAAGTGATACATTTATAGTTAAAAATATTGGCTTTTTGTCTTGCACAGTCAAAGTGAGACCACAAACTGTAACGTCTACGTCTAAGAGAGACGAGCAACCCCGTCATTTTCACATTGGAATTCCCTTGCCCACCAAGGAACAGGACAGAGATGACGAGCGCAATTAAATGTTTAATGGGTTGTTAAAATAAGATACCTAATAATTTTTTAATTTCATTTGAAAGACATCGAGAAAATACTGAATAGCACTGGTAATATAACAATTGTAGGGACTAAAATCGGTTCATCCTCTACAAATGACTATTAAGTTGTTAGTAGTTCGGATTGCTTCTTTTACTTTTTTAGTCTGTCCACACTATACTGGAAATAGATTTTCGTGTCGACATGAAAATGTATCCGGCAGTATGAACGACAACCGTATAGAACTGGAACAAGTCGTCCACACGTATCGAACATCGCACCAGAGCGGTCGGTTGGCCGAGAGGCCAGTTTTGTGAACTAAATCCCAGTGCTCTCTCCTAAAAATAAACTTTCATATCAGGTGGGTCCCAGCCTATGCTCGCTCCTACTCATTTCACTTGAAAACATGTTCACACTGCGACGAAAAGTGGCAGAAACCTATCCCGGTGATATGTGACGATCCACTTTTCAAGATCGGCGGTGGCGTAACGCAGTTTCGCTCCTTAACAGAAATAGCCGGAAAATCACTGTTCTTTTATGTGAACTGACAAAAGCAAAATCCGCTATTCTTTTTCAGCGTCGGTGCGAGGGCTATCAGGTATAGTGTGGCTGATCATAGCCTTCAGAGTTCCTCAGACGCCAGATATTAACCTACCAAATAATTCCGTGGCTACAATTCAATGTTACAAACGTTTCAATTGGCTAGGTTAGATTACAACATTGCCACTCGCTATCAAACATGTCATGTCATGTTAGAGAAACGAACTATTGACTCAAAAATGTGTGATCAGGAGTAAGGTGATAAAAGGCACTTCGGTTCACCATAACAATATTGCGACAGTAGAAAAAATTATTGTAGAGACCTTTGCTGGTGTTGAATAATAATTATAGTGATTATAGTTTAGATTTTTGTGTTCTTTCAAATAGTGTCATTAGCAGATCACTTGGGAAACCCACGTCTGGGTATGAAAAGTGAAGATTCGGATTATCAGGGCAGTTCGGAAAAAATAACATTCCATTTCCGACCAATGCTGCCAATACAATAAGCAATGCAGGAACCTTTGTTACAATTTCTACAGCTAAGGTCTGGTTTGGAAGTCAGTATATATAACACACTATTCTCTACAGGCACACAATCAGGGTCAGAGACGGGAAAGAAGTTATCCACCTCGGCGTTCATCCGATACCCACCCTCGATCTGCATAATTTATATAATTCTTTTACTTAATGGCTCATACGCCAGGAACGAAGTCAGCACCAGCAAGAACGTTTCAATGGTCAATTTATACAACTATACATTTATTCATTTAATACATATTGCGTATTTACATAATAATATTGCTTCATTTTATAATGATAATAATAAATTATTGAATGGCAGGAGTAAGATAAAATATTGTAGGGGCTTCGGTATGAATGGGGTCACTGATATATCGTGCTATTATTCCAACTCATAGCCAGGCCAAGAAAACCAGAAGAAACGAAAGTCATCACCCTTCTTCCTCGTGTTCTCAGGACATGACGTCAATGGATATATCGACAGTGGCCTATTTCATAAACGAATGTCCAGCTTTTGTCAGTTTCTATATATTTTATGTCATTCTTTAAAATAAATTAACGGCTTTTAAACTTTATCTGAGTTTGTGGTCATTTCTGAGTGATACGCTGAGAATCTCGAGAAAAGCAATCTCCCTGTTCCCCACAGGACAGGCTATTCAGCCTAATGATTCAAATTAGAGGAAAAGGGAGACCATTATGTTGTATCTTTGTGTGCTAAGAGGTTAATCCGAATTACACGTGTGCTTGATCACATGCCTTACATGTCGCAAAAGGCAAAACAGGTAGTGCAAGATCTTTTTCTCGTACCAGCTAACTGATAAATAACCAATTGTCTAGTCTGTGTATACAGCAACCCCTTAGGAGTTTTCCTCAGGAGGGCTATTTTGAATGGACCGCCACAAATTAAATATCATAATTGGACTGGAGAGCGAACTGAGTGAGACAATTTAAGCATGAGTCAAAAACGAGGGTTGTAAAAGAGCCGGCCACTTGGGCTCTCTAAGAAAGGGCATGACAGATTTCGGAAAATATATTGGAAGTTGGTGCGACAATAAAAATGCTTGTGGAAGATGTGAAACGTCGAACGCTTGGCAAAATTCTTGAAACAAGACAACCTCTCTGACCATGACTCCTAAAACAAGCAAAACGACCCGTTCTATTTATTCTTCCTTTTTATATCTGCCTTAGGATAACAATATTCTAATCTTAGTAATATTCTACTTCACCATAACCGTAAGTGGAACAACTTGACCACCATATTTTTGGCAAGACCGCAGCAGTCTTTATAGGGCAAATTACGTTTTTTTAAGTAAACGACAGAACTATGCGCCTTAAAATACAAGAATTTACAGTAGTTCTGTAAAAGCAACCAAGGATTTGCCAAGAAGAATAAAGCTGCGACTGGATTTGGGAGTTCTCGTCAAGTATTTCCACAACATTTAACAAAGATATTTTTGTACTTGTATACCAATTACGAGCCATTCGTTGTAAACCAAGAAAGGTTCAATAACTTTGACGGTTCTCCACAAAGTATTTTTCTACCAGCACCCCCGAAAACCAAACGAATTCATACTCCAGTGATCCTTAAAAACGGACCTTCAATTCCATGGAGTGAGGAATGCGTGAGGTTCTCGAGGGGCCTTAGTTATGCCAACTGAGAATCTAATACGCCATATTTCCCATATTTCACGGGACCAGGAAAAATGTTCTTTGCGGCGCCTTTCTTAGGGTAATAACAATCTGGTGGGCGCTTCAACATCACGCCAAACTCGGACGAAAGGGTCGGTGCTGGTGGTGGTGGTGCAGGTTTTTGAATTGATGTATTCTCTGGAACTAACTCAAGACTCTTTGCTCGGGATAAACCCGGATTATTTGGTCTCGGCGAGCTTTTGCTCGCTTGGCTGAGTTCGCTTCTTGCGGATATATTGGGATCACTATGGACAGTGGAAGGTTTTGATTGTTTCCATGGATTGTGAAGGCCACCAAAGAACCCACGAGCACGCGAGAAAAGCAGCCCAGCTGTACGACTGACAACTCTTGCTGACCTAGGTGCGTCAGCACTAGAATGACTTTCAGGGGAAGGCTCGGGTCCGTTGGACGTTTCATAGCTAGGACTGTCAGGCAGAAGTTCAGGTGTACTGGACCCTTTACGCTTGCGATGACGTTTCTTCTTACTCTCACTGGTATTGAAGGTATTACCCTACAAGAAATAGAGTACTACAGTTAGTAATCATTTCTAGATTAAGAGTGTTTCTCAATAGTGACCGTTAGATTCTAAGACGACGACGACTACAAGGAAGAGATTTTGTCAATGGCAAGAAGTGCGAGGCGTGAGCCAACATCATTTTGGCGGGAAAACGTGACAGCCGTGGTCATTCTACTACGCGTTTTAACGAGAATGTCATGGAGGCGGAAATAAGTTGTCAAATGTTAGAAGTTTTATCATTCTGCGATCGGGAGAGGGCTCAAACTCCTTCAATAAAAATAACCGTTCTAACTTTTCTAGTAAAAAAGTGCAATAAAACTTTTCGGGATTACTATTTTCTGAGAAGAGGCAAAAAAAGCTCTGAGTCGTCCATACTCACAAATCTAAAGGTCTCTATTTTAGAATTGCTCCCTGCGAAAGAAATTCGAGCTTGATCAAAGTGGTGCAATATTTGTCGTGTGAGGAAGCAGCATGAAATCAGAGACAAGAAATCCTACTATCCTGTAAATACAGCCTACTCACATCGCTCCACGCCGTCCGGTCGGGACATTTATTAGGGAGTTTAAGATACGGCGACTACGGACTACGACTACGGTTAAACATGCTATTGCGCTTGATCAAAACCACGTGACTGTTCATTTTTCCCGCGTAGTCCTGCGGCTACGGTGAGTTGTTGAGCTGTTCCGCGTAGTCGGGACTACGGAGAACATTTTGCTCGTATTTTGCCGTCTCGGTAATTCAAGAATCTCTTCTTTTCGTAAAAAAGTTTTCAACTCACCTGCTGAAGAGGGAAGCGAAATATGTAAGTTGTGTCTAATTTCTGCTCAGATTTACGCTTTTAATCCACTGTTGTGACTACATTTTTAT